>NW_026511184.1:0-40652 GCF_027579735.1 Bombina bombina | reverse complement strand
CAAGCTTAAATTTAAATGACATAACATCCGAATCTGTCTGATGCAAAACATTCCCAGAATCAGAAATTTCACCTTCAGACAGTAATTCCCTGATCCCCAATTCAGAGCACTGTGAGGGAACATCGGAAATGGCTAATAAAGCATCAGAGGATTCAGTATTTACATTAATACCTGACCTACTGTGTTTACCCTGCAACACTGGTAATTTAGATAATACCTCTGTAAGGGTAGTTGACATAACTGCAGCCATCTCCTGCAGAGTAAAAGAATTAGACGCACTAGAAGTACTTGGCGTCGCTTGTGTGGGCGTTAAAGGTTGTGACACTTGAGGAGAATTGGATGGCATATCCTGATTCTCTTCAGACTGAAAATCATCCTTAGACACACTTTCTTTATTTAAAATATGCTTTTTACATTGTAAGGCCCTTTCAGTACAAGAGTTACACAATGTTAGAGGGGGTTGCACAAAAGAAAGAAAAGAAAAAGTGAACAATTTTTCCAAAAAGCTCAATTAACGTTTCTTAATACCAGTTCTCTAATGTTTTCACATGATATAAGCCGTGTGTAAATATTCTTGACAATCTAAAGACAATTTATAGCAATACCTGTGATTTGAGTAATTTTTGATGTTTCTCGATTTGAAGCGCTGAATACATTAGATATAGAATAAGTTGAAGATTGGTTCACATTTACGTCAGGCTCTTTGACTGGCAAGTTTTTTTTCAGCATATTTGCAAAACTGGGTACTTTTGAGCCCAGGTTCCAACTTCCACTACTTGCCATTTTCACCTGCATTAAATAAAATAAAATTAAATAAACAAACAGTGCTTTCACAAATTTATTTTAAAGATAAATGATCTAAATCAGTGATGATCAACTTCCTAGCCCATGGGAGCAGCAAATCAATACTTTAGAAGCCTTAAAGTGAATATAAACTTTCAAGAATAAGTGCCCGGTTTTTAAAAATACTATTAAAAACATTCATGAAAGTTTACATTTCACCCGTTTTCTTAAAATACTTACCTTTTCTTCTTAAAGCCGCTCCAGCGCTTCACCATCCTGTCGCAAGCCTCTTCATACGTCAGCAATGACTATTCCGGCATCTCCAATCAAGGCTTTCCCCCAGGGGGAATCATTGCCTGAGGCAACGCCATGATTGGAGGAAGCCGGTTAAATCACTTCTGGGTAAGATATTTTAAAAACCAGTGCAATGTCAATTTGTATGAATGAAAGTGTCCCTGTTATTAATAGTTTTTTTTAAAAACCGGGCACTTTCACATGAAAATTGACATTCACTTTAAGGGCCACATATAAATGTATAGAGCATTAAACAAATAATACATTTTCTAAAAATTTCAGTGGCACAGGGCCAGATTTAGGTATGGTTGCAGTGTGCCCTCTGGTATTCTTCCCTCCAGAGGGTTCTTTCAAGTTGTGGTGATCCCCAAGCACATATTTTTGGTTCCCCTTTTCTGACCCACAAAAACTCTATGGCACACATTGTTAATTTTGTTTTCATGTAGTCCTTAACCCTCAAGCTGGCCATCCCTGATCTAAATGGTAGATAATTAGTATTGGAAAACTGCTGTCAAATCACTCATAGCATGCATGAAATAGATAGATGATAGATAGGACGTAACGGTTTCTTTATATCTCAACAACAAAAATCTGGCTCCTAAACTTTTTGGTTGGCTAGTTTTTAAATACATTTTAAAGCCCTGACTTAGAACCCCAATAACCTCTGCAGTGAAGCCTAATTGGTTTCAGCATCTATGGGTTAATTACAGTTAGTGGAAATTGCTTAAAGTGATGGTAAACTCTCCCCTTTTAAAAATCAGATCTGGAATGTAAGCGCTATTTTAGATGGAGTTTTATTCATCATGTGCAATGAAGATGCGCTATAACCTAGTTATTAATATAGATATGAAATTCAAATACCCCACGTTACACCACCCACTTCAAAAGTCAATTTTCCTGTCAGCTAAATGATTGAATTACTCTCCAATCAATGCTCTAGCTACAACAAAAGTGCCAGATGGGGAGAGCGCTGATTGGACAACAATTCAATCTGTTAGCTCACAGAAAATTTTACTTTTGAAGTGGGCGGAGGAGCATGCAGTATTTGAATTTCATATCTACATTAAAAAGCATGTTATACTGTATCTTCATTACAGCTAATGAATTAAACTCCATCTAAAATAGCGCTTACATTCCAGATCTGATTTTAAAAAGGGGAGAGTTTACCATCACTTTAACAGGTTTACAAGCTAAAGTATGTACATTAAGAACTATTGAGAGCTAAGATAAGGGATCGGAAATCGTAGATATCCGTTATTTTCGGTTGTAGTGAAAGTACAGGGCCTGTCTTAGAGTAAGGCAAGACGTTTCACAGAAGGGGTGCAGTAACAGAAAAACATAATTTATGCTTACCTGATAAATTCCTTTCTATCATGGTGGTGAGAGTCCATGAGCCTTGACGTCAGATATTCCCACCACTAGGAGGCTACAGATCCCAAACAAACAAGCTTTTAAACCCTTGCACCTCCCTCTATAGCTTAGTTTATTGTATAGCTGAGCAGAGTAAAAAGTGAACAGAAAGTAGGAAAGGCAAAAGTAGTACACGTAACAAAAACATCTCATGCAAAAAAAGTGTGTGTGTGTATGTATATATATATATATATATATATATATATATATATATATATATATATATATATATACACACACACACACATATACATATATACACATACACACATATATATATATATATATATATACATACACACATTTTTTTGCATGCCATTTTTTATTACATGTAGAAAACAGAATTTATGTTTACCTGATAAATTACTTTCTCCAACGGTGTGTCCGGTCCACGGCGTCATCCTTACTTGTGGGATATTCTCTTCCCCAACAGGAAATGGCAAAGAGCCCAGCAAAGCTGGTCACATGATCCCTCCTAGGCTCCGCCTTCCCCAGTCATTCGACCGACGTAAAGGAGGAATATTTGCATAGGAGAAATCATATGATACCGTGGTGACTGTAGTTAGAGAAAATAAATCATCAGACCTGATTAAAAAACCAGGGCGGGCCGTGGACCGGACACACCGTTGGAGAAAGTAATTTATCAGGTAAACATAAATTCTGTTTTCTCCAACATAGGTGTGTCCGGTCCACGGCGTCATCCTTACTTGTGGGAACCAATACCAAAGCTTTAGGACACGGATGATGGGAGGGAGCAAATCAGGTCACCTAGATGGAAGGCACCACGGCTTGCAAAACCTTTCTCCCAAAAATAGCCTCAGAAGAAGCAAAAGTATCAAATTTGTAAAATTTAGTAAAAGTGTGCAGTGAAGACCAAGTCGCTGCCTTACATATCTGATCAACAGAAGCCTCGTTCTTGAAGGCCCATGTGGAAGCCACGGCCCTAGTGGAATGAGCTGTGATTCTTTCAGGAGGCTGCCGTCCGGCAGTCTCATAAGCCAATCTGATGATGCTTTTAAGCCAAAAAGAGAGAGAGGTAGAAGTTGCTTTTTGACCTCTCCTTTTACCAGAATAAACAACAAACAAGGAAGATGTTTGTCTGAAATCCTTTGTAGCCTCTAAATAGAATTTTAGAGCACGAACTACATCCAAATTGTGCAACAAACGTTCCTTCTTTGAAACTGGATTCGGACACAAAGAAGGCACGACTATCTCCTGGTTAATATTTTTGTTAGAAACAACTTTCGGAAGAAAACCAGGTTTAGTACGCAAAACCACCTTATCTGCATGGAACACCAGATAAGGAGGAGAACACTGCAGAGCAGATAACTCTGAAACTCTTCTAGCAGAAGAAATTGCAACCAAAAACAAAACTTTCCAAGATAATAACTTGATATCAACGGAATGTAGGGGTTCAAACGGAACCCCCTGAAGAACTGAAAGAACTAAATTAAGACTCCAAGGAGGAGTCAAAGGTTTGTAAACAGGCTTGATTCTAACCAGAGCCTGAACAAAAGCTTGAACATCTGGCACAGCCGCCAGCTTTTTGTGAAGTAAAACAGATAAAGCAGAAATCTGTCCCTTCAAAGAACTTGCAGATAATCCTTTCTCCAAACCTTCTTGAAGAAAGGATAGAATCTTAGGAATTTGTATCTTGTTCCATGGGAATCCTTTAGATTCACACCAACAGATATATTTTTTCCATATTTTATGGTAGATTTTTCTAGTTACAGGCTTTCTGGCCTGAACAAGAGTATCAATGACAGAATCTGAGAACCCTCGCTTTGATAAAATCAAGCGTTCAATCTCCAAGCAGTCAGTTGGAGTGAGGCCAGATTCGGATGTTCGAACGGACCTTGAACAAGAAGGTCCTGTCTCAAAGGTAGCTTCCATGGTGGAGCCGATGACATATTCACCAGATCTGCATACCAAGTCCTGCGTGGCCACGCAGGAGCTATCAAGATCACCGATACCCTCTCCTGTTTGATCCTGGCTACCAGCCTGGGAATGAGAGGAAACGGTGGGAACACATAAGCTAGGTTGAAGCTCCAAGGTGCTACTAGTGCATCCACTAGAGTCGCCTTGGGATCCCTGGATCTGGACCCGTAGCAAGGAACCTTGAAGTTCTGACGAGACGCCATCAGATCCATGTCTGGAATGCCCCACAATTGAATTATTTGGGCAAAGATTTCCGGATGGAGTTCCCACTCCCCCGGATGAAATGTCTGACGACTCAGAAAATCCGCTTCCCAATTTTCCACTCCTGGGATGTGGATTGCAGACAAGTGGCAGGAGTGAGTCTCCGCCCATTGAATTATTTTGGTCACTTCTTCCATCGCCAGGGAACTCCTTGTTCCCCCCTGATGGTTGATATACGCAACAGTCGTCATGTTGTCTGATTGAAACCGTATGAATTTGGCCTTTGCTAGCTGAGGCCAAGCCTTGAGAGCATAGAATATCGCTCTCAGTTCCAGAATATTTATCGGGAGAAGAGATTCTTCCCGAGACCAAAGACCCTGAGCTTTCAGGGGTTCCCAGACCGCGCCCCAGCCCACCAGACTGGCGTCGGTCGTGACAATGACCCACTCTGGTCTGCGGAAGCTCATCCCTTGTGACAGGTTGTCCAGGGTCAGCCACCAACGGAGTGAATCTCTGGTCCTCTGATCTACTTGTATCGTCGGAGACAAGTCTGTATAATCCCCATTCCACTGACTGAGCATGCACAGTTGTAATGGTCTTAGATGAATTCGCGCAAAAGGAACTATGTCCATTGCCGCGACCATCAAACCTATTACTTCCATGCACTGCGCTATGGAAGGAAGAAGAACAGAATGAAGTACTTGACAAGAGCTTAGAAGTTTTGATTTTCTGGCCTCTGTCAGAAAAACCCTCATTTCTAAGGAGTCTATTATTGTTCCCAAGAAGGGAACTCTTGTTGACGGAGATAGAGAACTTTTTTCTACGTTCACTTTCCACCCGTGAGATCTGAGAAAGGCCAGGACAATGTCCGTATTTAGCCTTTGCTTTTTGTAGAGACGACGCTTGAATCAGTATGTCGTCCAAGTAAGGTACTACTGCAATGCCCCTTGGTCTTAGCACCGCTAGAAGGGACCCTAGTACCTTTGTGAAAATTCTTGGAGCAGTGGCTAATCCGAATGGAAGTGCCACAAACTGGTAATGCTTGTCCAGAAAGGCAAACCTTAGGAACCGATGATGTTCCTTGTGGATAGGAATATGTAGATACGCATCCTTTAAATCCACCGTGGTCATGAATTGACCTTCCTGGATGGTAGGAAGAATTGTCCGAATGGTTTCCATTTTGAACGATGGAACCTTGAGAAATTTGTTTAGGATCTTGAGATCTAAGATTGGTCTGAATGTTCCCTCTTTTTTGGGAACTATGAACAGATTGGAGTAGAATCCCATCCCTTGTTCTCCTAATGGAACCGGATGAATCACTCCCATTTTTCTTCTACACAATGTAAGAATGCCTGTCTTTTTATGTGGTCTGAAGACAATTGAGACCTGTGGAACCTCCCCCTTGGGGGTAGCTCCTTGAATTCCAGAAGATAACCTTGGGAGACTATTTCTAGCGCCCAAGGATCCAGAACATCTCTTGCCCAAGCCTGAGCGAAGAGAGAAAGTCTGCCCCCCACCAGATCCGGTCCCGGATCGGGGGCCAACATCTCATGCTGTCTTGGTAGCAGTGGCAGGTTTCTTGGCCTGCTTACCTTTGTTCCAGCCTTGCATTGGCCTCCAGGCTGGCTTGGTTTGAGAAGTATTACCCTCTTGCTTAGAGGATGTAGAACTTGAGGCTGGTCCGTTTCTGCGAAAGGGACGAAAATTTGGTTTATTTTTAGCCTTAAAAGACCTATCCTGAGGAAGGGCGTGGCCCTTACCCCCAGTGATATCTGAAATAATCTCTTTCAAGTCAGGGCCAAACAGCGTTTTCCCCTTGAAAGGTATGTTAAGCAATTTGTTCTTGGAAGACGCATCCGCTGACCAAGATTTTAGCCAAAGCGCTCTGCGCGCCACAATAGCAAACCCTGAATTTTTCGCCGCTAATCTAGCTAATTGCAAAGTGGCGTCTAAAGTAAAAGAGTTAGCCAATTTAAGAGCGTGAACTCTGTCCATAATCTCCTCATAAGAAGAATCTTTATCGAGCGACTTTTCTAGTTCATCGAACCAGAAACACGGTGCTGTAGTGACAGGAACAATGCATGAAATTGGTTGTAGAAGGTAACCTTGCTGAACAAACATCTTTTTAAGCAAACCCTCTAATTTTTTATCCATAGGATTTACTGTCACTTTAAATTTTAAACTGAACACACTTTATTACTGAATATGTGAAAAAGTATGAAGGAATTGTTCAAAATTCACCAAAATTTCACCACAGTGTCTTAAAGCCTTAAAAGTATTGCACACCAAATTTGAAAGCTTTAACTCTTAAAATAACGGAACCGGAGCCGTTTTTATATTTAACCCCTATACAGTCCCTGGTATCTGCTTTGCTGAGACCCAACCAAGCCCAGAGGGGAATACGATACCAAATGACGCCTTCAGTAAGCTTTTTCTATGTATCTGTGCTCCTCACACATGCATCTGCATGCCTTGCTTCCCAAAAACAACTGCGCATTAGTGGCGCGAAAATGAGGCTCTGCCTATGATTAGAGAAGGCCCCCAGTGAAAAAGTTGTCCAATACAGTGCCTGCCGTTTCTTTAACATAATTCCCAAGAATAAAATAACTCCTCAAAGCTATAAACTATTAAAAATGCTTATAAATCAATCGTTTTAGCCCAGAAAAATGTCTACCAGTCTTTAAAGCCCTTGTGAAGCCCTTTATTCTTATTTAATAAAAATGGCTTACCGGATCCCATAGGGAAAATGACAGCTTCCAGCATTACCAAGTCTTGTTAGAAATGTGTCATACCTCAAGCAGCAAAAGTCTGCTCACTGTTTCCCCCAACTGAAGTTAATTCCTCTCAACAGTCCTGTGTGGAAACAGCCATCGATTTTAGTAATGGTTGCTAAAATCATTTTCCTCTTACAAACAGAAATCTTCATCTCTTTTCTGTTTCAGAGTAAATAGTACATACCAGCACTATTTTAAAATAACAAACTCTTGATTGAAGAATAAAAACTACATTTAAACACCAAAAAACTCTGAGCCATCTCCGTGGAGATGTTGCCTGTGCAACGGCAAAGAGAATGACTGGGGAAGGCGGAGCCTAGGAGGGATCATGTGACCAGCTTTGCTGGGCTCTTTGCCATTTCCTGTTGGGGAAGAGAATATCCCACAAGTAAGGATGACGCCGTGGACCGGACACACCTATGTTGGAGAAACCTACATTTCATCCATCTTACGAACCCATTCTGGGGTTTTACGAGAAATGCTCACTATCAATATAGATTTATATTTCCGCATGTTTATACTGATGATTGTATATGTATGGCAAAATATTTAAGTATTGAATGATCACTTTCACTTTTTGATAATAACATAAATGATGCTTACTTGATAATTTCCTTTTCTTCCATTGGAAAGAGTCCACAGCTGCATTCATTACTTTTTGGAAAAAAGAACCTGGCCACCAGGAGGAGGCAAAGACACCCCAGCCAAAGGCTTAAATACTCCTCCCACTTCCCTCATCCCCCAGTCATTCTGCCGAGGAACAAGTAGATGAAATATCAGGGTGAAAAAAGGTGCCTGAAGAATAAAAAGAAGCCCCACGTAGAGAAAAGGGTGAGAGCTGTGGACTCTTTCCAACGGAAGAAAAGGAAATTATCAGGTAAGCATCATTTATGTTTTTCTTCCTAATTGGAAAGAGTCCACAGCTGCATTCATTACTTTTGGGAAAACAATACCCAAACTGGAGGGTACAATAGGCGGCCCATTCTGAGGGCACCAAGCCAAAAACCACTACCCAACAAAAACCCTGCTTCGTCCGAAGCCGAGAAAACTTTGAAAAGGAAAGGTCCCAAGGGCACTGATACGCAGATAGACCAGAAGCCTAGCTAGAGACCGCAAAATCGGAGCCAACAGTCCTCCAGAAGACACCGTCGCCCAACAGGCGGTCCCTCGCCAAGGGATAAGGCAAGAAGAAACGAAAGGTCACCACAAAAACCATAAAAGGAAAACCCCCAAAAGCGAGATCAAATCACAAAGACTCAAATGGGTCCTGACAGACAAGGGGAGGCTACGCCCAGACCAAGCAGAAACCAGAGGTTTAGGACCAGGCCTCAAAACAGAGAAACCTCTCTCTCTCAACATTGTGCAAAAGCACCGAAAGACAACTGAAGACGTCCTCACATCGTCAGAACGAATAATACTATAGTATTCAAACAAAACAAAAAAACGTGCAACAGACCCAGACAAAAAACCCTTAGTCAAGAACACGCAGTCATCATTAGGATGACACAGAAGAATACTTCCTGACAAGTAAAAAGCGGCCAGCAAGAGAACAGATTGCAAAAGGAGAACTCCCAGACAGAGGGCACACTTCCAGGCAATCAAAGCCGCTAAACCTTCACACAGGGCTCCAAAAGGGGAAGCACATAACCTCAACAAGACCCACTGCACCCCCAAGAGAGAGAGAGAGAGGTTACACCCAGAACCCAAAGGTGAATGCTAATCCGGGATCCTCAGCTTGTAAACCCAGGGGGCTAACTACAACGCCAACTTATCTCAGAAACCACTCCCAACCGGGCCAGCCCAAGCATTGGTAGGTCTTGAAAACAGAACAGAAGAACCCCAACACCAGCTCAAAAACGAGCGGAAGACTGGCCATAGCCATCCAAACAGAGCACGGGTGCCAACCCGACTCCTTAGAAAAAGACGACAAGGTCGTAGACCCAAAGGAATCTAACAAAAACAGAATTTATGTTTACCTGATAAATTTCTTTCTCCAACGGTGTGTCCGGTCCACGGCGTCATCCTTACTTGTGGGATATTCTCTTCCCCAACAGGAAATGGCAAAGAGCCCAGCAAAGCTGGTCACATGATCCCTCCTAGGCTCCGCCTACCCCAGTCATTCGACCGACGTTAAGGAGGAATATTTGCATAGGAGAAACCATATGGTACCGTGGTGACTGTAGTTAAAGAAAATAAAATATCAGACCTGATTAAAAAAACCAGGGCGGGCCGTGGACCGGACACACCGTTGGAGAAAGAAATTTATCAGGTAAACATAAATTCTGTTTTCTCCAACATAGGTGTGTCCGGTCCACGGCGTCATCCTTACTTGTGGGAACCAATACCAAAGCTTTAGGACACGGATGAAGGGAGGGAGCAAATCAGGTCACCTAAATGGAAGGCACCACGGCTTGCAAAACCTTTCTCCCAAAAATAGCCTCAGAAGAAGCAAAAGTATCAAACTTGTAAAATTTGGTAAAAGTGTGCAGTGAAGACCAAGTCGCTGCCCTACATATCTGATCAACAGAAGCCTCGTTCTTGAAGGCCCATGTGGAAGCCACAGCCCTAGTGGAATGAGCTGTGATTCTTTCGGGAGGCTGCCGTCCGGCAGTCTCGTAAGCCAATCTGATGATGCTTTTAATCCAAAAAGAGAGAGAGGTAGAAGTTGCTTTTTGACCTCTCCTTTTACCTGAATAAACAACAAACAAGGAAGATGTTTGTCTAAAATCCTTTGTAGCATCTAAATAGAATTTTAGAGCGCGAACAACATCCAAATTGTGCAACAAACGTTCCTTCTTTGAAACTGGTTTTGGACACAGAGAAGGTACGATAATCTCCTGGTTAATGTTTTTGTTAGAAACAACTTTTGGAAGAAAACCAGGTTTAGTACGTAAAACCACCTTATCTGCATGGAACACCAGATAAGGAGGAGAACACTGCAGAGCAGATAATTCTGAGACTCTTCTAGCAGAAGAAATCGCAACTAAAAACAAAACTTTCCAAGATAATAACTTAATATCAACGGAATGTAAGGGTTCAAACGGAACCCCCTGAAGAACTGAAAGAACTAAATTGAGACTCCAAGGAGGAGTCAAAGGTTTGTAAACAGGCTTGATTCTAACCAGAGCCTGAACAAAGGCTTGAACATCTGGCACAGCTGCCAGCTTTTTGTGAAGTAATACCGACAAGGCAGAAATCTGTCCCTTCAGGGAACTTGCCGATAATCCTTTTTCCAATCCTTCTTGAAGGAAGGATAGAATCCTAGGAATCTTAACCTTGTCCCAAGGGAATCCTTTAGATTCACACCAACAGATATATTTTTTCCAAATTTTGTGGTAAATCTTTCTAGTCACAGGCTTTCTGGCCTGAACAAGAGTATCGATCACAGAATCTGAGAACCCTCGCTTCGATAAAATCAAGCGTTCAATCTCCACGCAGTCAGCTGGAGTGAAACCAGATTCGGATGTTCGAATGGACCCTGAACAAGAAGGTCTCGTCTCAAAGGTAGCTTCCAAGGTGGAGCCGATGACATATTCACCAGATCCGCATACCAAGTCCTGCGTGGCCACGCAGGAGCTATCAAAATCACCGACGCCCTCTCCTGCTTGATCCTGGCTATCAGCCTGGGAATGAGAGGAAATGGCGGGAACACATAAGCTAGTTTGAAGGTCCAAGGTGCTACTAGTGCATCCACTAGAGCCGCCTTGGGATCCCTGGATCTGGCCCCGTAGCAAGGAACTTTGAAGTTCTGACGAGAGGCCATCAGATCCATGTCTGGAATGCCCCACAGGTGAGTGACTTGGGCAAAGATTTCCGGATGGAGTTCCCACTCCCCCGGATGCAATGTCTGACGACTCAGAAAATCCGCTTCCCAATTTTCCACTCCTGGGATGTGGATAGCAGACAGGTGGCAGGAGTGAGACTCCGCCCAAAGAATAATTTTGGTTACTTCTTCCATCGCTAGGGAACTCCTTGTTCCCCCCTGATGGTTGATGTACGCAACAGTCGTCATGTTGTCTGATTGAAACCGAATGAACCTGGTCCTCGCAAGCTGGGGCCAGGCCTGGAGCGCATTGAATATCGCTCTCAGTTCCAGAATATTTATCGGTAGAAGAGATTCTTCCCGAGACCAAAGACCCTGAGCTTTCAGGGATCCCCAGACCGCGCCCCAGCCTATCAGACTGGCGTCGGTCGTGACAATGACCCACTCTGGTCTGTGGAACATCATCCCTTGAGACAGATTGTCCAGGGACAGCCACCAACGGAGTGAGTCTCTGGTCCTCTGATTTACTTGTATCTTCGGAGACAAGTCTGTATAGTCCCCATTCCACTGACTGAGCATGCACAGTTGTAATGGTCTTAGATGAATGCGCGCAAAAGGAACTATGTCCATCGCCGCCACCATCAACCCGATCACTTCCATGCACTGAGCTATGGAAGGAAGAGGAACGGAATGAAGTATCCGACAAGAGTCCAGAAGCTTTGTTTTTCTGGCCTCTGTTAGAAAGATCCTCATTTCTAAGGAGTCTATAATTGTTCCCAAGAAGGGAACCCTTGTTGACGGGGATAGAGAACTCTTTTCCACGTTCACTTTCCAGCCGTGAGATCTGAGAAAGGCCAGGACAATGTCCGTGTGAGCCTTTGCTTGAGGAAGGGACGACGCTTGAATCAGAATGTCGTCCAGGTAAGGTACTACTGCAATGCCCCTTGGTCTTAGCACCGCTAGAAGGGACCCTAGTACCTTTGTGAAAATCCTTGGAGCAGTGGCTAATCCGAAAGGAAGCGCCACGAACTGGTAATGTTTGTCCAGGAATGCAAACCTTAGGAACCGATGATGTTCCTTGTGGATAGGAATATGTAGATACGCATCATTTAAATCCACCGTGGTCATGAATTGACCTACCTGGACGGAAGGAAGGATAGTTCGAATGGTTTCCATCTTGAACGATGGGACCTTGAGAAATTTGTTTAAGATCTTGAGATCTAGGATTGGTCTGAACGTTCCCTCTTTTTTGGGAACTATGAACAGATTGGAGTAGAACCCCATCCCTTGTTCTCTTAATGGAACAGGATGAATCACTCCCATTTTTAACAGGTCTTCTACACAATGTAAGAACGCCTGTCTTTTTATGTGGTCTGAAGACAACTGCGACCTGTGGAACCTCCCCCTTGGGGGAAGTCCCTTGAATTCCAGAAGATAACCCTGGGAGACTATTTCTAGCGCCCAAGGATCCAGAACATCTCTTGCCCAAGCCTGAGCGAAGAGAGAGAGTCTGCCCCCCACCAGATCCGGTCCCGGATCGGGGGCCAATATTTCATGCTGTCTTGGTAGCAGTGGCAGGTTTCTTGGCCTGCTTTCCCTTGTTCCAGCCTTGCATTGGTCTCCAAGCTGGCTTGGCCTGAGAAGAATTACCCTCTTGCTTAGAGGACGTAGCACCTTGGGCTGGTCCGTTTTTACGAAAGGGACGAAAATTAGGTCTATTTTTTGCCTTGAAAGGCCGATCCTGAGGAAGGGCGTGGCCCTTACCCCCAGTGATATCAGAGATAATCTCTTTCAAGTCAGGACCAAACAACGTTTTCCCCTTGAAAGGAATGTTTAGTAGCTTGTTCTTGGAAGACGCATCAGCCGACCAAGATTTCAACCAAAGCGCTCTGCGCGCCACAATAGCAAACCCAGAGTTCTTAGCCGCTAACTTAGCCAATTGCAAAGAGGCGTCTAGAGTGAAAGAATTAGCCAATTTGAGAGCATTGATTCTGTCCATAATCTCCTCATAAGGAGGAGAGTCACTATCGAGCACCTTAAGCAGTTCATCAAACCAGAAATATGCGGCAGTAGTGACAGGGACAATGCATGAAATGGGTTGTAGAAGGTAACCCTGCTGAACAAACATCTTTTTAAGCAAACCTTCTAATTTTTTATCCATAGGATCTTTGAAAGCACAACTATCCTCTATGGGAATAGTGGTGCGTTTGTTTAAAGTAGAAACCGCTCCCTCGACCTTGGGGACTGACTGCCATAAGTCCTTTCTAGGGTCGACCATAGGAAACAATTTTTTAAATATGGGGGGAGGGACGAAAGGAATACCGGGCCTTTCCCATTCTTTATTAACAATGTCCGCCACCCGCTTGGGTATAGGAAAAGCTTCTGGGAGCCCCGGCACCTCTAAGAACTTGTCCATTTTACATAGTTTCTCTGGGATGACTAAATTTTCACAATCATCCAGAGTGGATAATACCTCCTTAAGCAAAATGCGGAGATGTTCCAATTTAAATTTAAATGTAATCACATCAGATTCAGCCTGCTGAGAAATGTTCCCTAAATCAGTAATTTCTCCCTCAGACAAAACCTCCCTGGCCCCCTCAGATTGGGTTAGGGGCCCTTCAGAGATATTAATATCAGCGTCGTCATGCTCTTCAGTAACTAAAACAGAGCAGCCACGCTTACGCTGACAAGGGTTCATTTTGGCTAAAATGTTTTTGACAGAATTATCCATTACAGCCGTTAATTGTTGCATAGTAAGGAGTATTGGCGCGCTAGATGTACTAGGGGCCTCCTGAGTGGGCAAGACTCGTGTAGACGAAGGAGGGAATGATGCAGTACCATGCTTACTCCCCTCACTTGAGGAATCATCTTGGGCATCATTGACATTATCACATAAATCACATTTATTTAAATGAATAGGAATTCTGGCTTCCCCACATTCAGAACACAGTCTATCTGGTAGCTCAGACATGTTAAACAGGCATAAACTTGATCAGAAAGTACAAAAAACGTTTTAAAATAAAACCGTTACTGTCACTTTAAATTTTAAACTGAACACACTTTATTACTGCAATTGCGAAAAAACATGAAGGAATTGTTCAAAATTCACCAAATTTTCACCACAGCGTCTTAAAGCTTTGAAAATATTGCACACCAATTTTGGAAGCTTTAACCCTTAAAATAACGGAACCGGAGCCGTTTTAAGCTTTAACCCCTTTACAGTCCCTGGTATCTGCTTTGCTGAGACCCAACCAAACCCAAAGGGGAATACGATACCAAATGACGCCTTCAGAAGTCCTTTATAAGTATCAGAGCTCCTCTCACATGCGACTGCATGCCATGCCTCTCAAAAACAAGTGCGCAACACCGGCGCGAAAATGAGACTCTGCCTATGCTTTGGGAAAGCCCCTAAAGAATAAGGTGTCTAAAACAGTGCCTGCCGATATTATTATATCAAAATACCCAGATAAAATGATTCCTCAAGGCTAAATATGTGTTAATAATCAATCGATTTAGCCCAGAAAAAGTCTACAGTTTAAATAAGCCCTTGTGAAGCCCTTATTTACAATCGTAATAAACATGGCTTACCGGATCCCATAGGGAAAATGACAGCTTCCAGCATTACATCGTCTTGTTAGAATGTGTCATACCTCAAGCAGTAAGAGACTGCACTCTGTTCCCCCAACTGAAGTTAATTGCTCTCAACAGTCCTGTGTGGAACAGCCATGGATTTTAGTTACGGTTGCTAAAATCATTTTCCTCATACAAACAGAATTCTTCATCTCTTTTCTGTTTCTGAGTAAATAGTACGTACCAGCACTATTTGAAAATAACAAACTCTTGATTGAATAATGAAAAACTACAGTTAAACACTAAAAAACTCTAAGCCATCTCCGTGGAGATGTTGCCTGTACAACGGCAAAGAGAATGACTGGGGTAGGCGGAGCCTAGGAGGGATCATGTGACCAGCTTTGCTGGGCTCTTTGCCATTTCCTGTTGGGGAAGAGAATATCCCACAAGTAAGGATGACGCCGTGGACCGGACACACCTATGTTGGAGAAAGGCCCACCATAGTCTCGACACGGAGCCAGCAAGACTCCAGATGGAACATACCAACCCAGAGAAAAACACCCCTCTCTGAAAGGTTAATTCTCAGTTCCAACCACTTGAATCCAAGAGAATCCCTAGAAAAAGGACCACACCTGCATAAGAAGAAGAATAAGCAAGCCACCCACCCTAAGAAAAAGGGATGGGGCCAAAAATGCAGAGCACCTGCAAACAAGACACAAAGCCACAGGCTAAAGGAGCGATCAATCTTCAACGCAGATGAACTTGGAAGGAATCCCCCTAAGGAATTAGCTTGCTAACACACAATAAAATACAAGGCAACCCATAGGTTAGTGCCCAAAAAGAAACAGGCCTACCACAGGACCAGCCAAACGGAGCCCTGATCTTCCAAAAAAAAAACTAGAAAAGATCGCAATACATGGACAATCAGGAGATTGCATCATCCCCACATGTCTAATGAGGTGCGACATTCGAAGAGCAGACTGAGTATTCCGTATCCGATAAGGATAGGGACATTCAATAACTGAAATTCTGTAACGAAAGGCACAACACTCAGGGACAGACGCACCCGCAGGGAACTTTACAGTACAAGGTGGAATACCCGGGACAATAGGAGCAGGGAAGGCACCACCCTGTCCTCAAACTCAATTAAATTTAGGAAATAAAGGTTCATCAGGCAACATGACCTATGGAACCCCTGAACTCGCCAAAAAACTTCCTTTAGAAGAAGCGCAAATTCCTAAAACTTATGTCTGGTTCCTCCGCAGCTGGAGGTTGAGAGGCAGCAGACTCTGACCCAGAAAGTTCATACTCTGAAGTCTCAGAAAGAACCGCATCCTCGGATAACCCTATCAGTTAAATCCAAAAATGATTTGATGTACTCTGGGAAGAAGTGCAATATGTAACCTTTCGCTTGCGCTTAGCAGGGCGAGGAAAAGCATTAAGGCCGCAGACACCGCCATCTGAACTGCGCAGTAACATCCGGAGAAAAAAACAAAATTTATGCTTACCTGATAAATTCCTTTCTCCTGTAGTGTGGTCAGTCCACGGGTCATCATTACTTCTGGGATATTAACTCCTCCCCAACAGGAAGTGCAAGAGGATTCACCCAGCAGAGCTGCTATATAGCTCCTCCCCTCTACGTCACCTCCAGTCATTCGACCAAGGACCAACGAGAAAGGAGAAGCCAAAGGGTGTAGAGGTGACTGGAGTATAATTCAAAATTTTTTACCTGCCATAAAAAACAGGGCGGGCCGTGGACTGACCACACTACAGGAGAAAGGAATTTATCAGGTAAGCATAAATTTTGTTTTCTCCTGTTAAGTGTGGTCAGTCCACGGGTCATCATTACTTCTGGGATACCAATACCAAAGCTAAAGTACACGGATGACGGGAGGGACAGGCAGGCTCTTTATACGGAAGGAACCACTGCCTGAAGAACCTTTCTCCCAAAAACAGCCTCCGAAGAAGCAAAAGTGTCAAATTTGTAAAATTTGGAAAAAGTATGAAGAGAAGACCAAGTTGCAGCCTTGCAAATCTGTTCAACAGAAGCCTCATTCTTAAAGGCCCAAGTGGAAGCCACAGCTCTAATAGAATGTGCTGTAATTCTTTCAGGAGGCTGCTGTCCAGCAGTCTCATAGGCTAACCGTATTATGCTACGAAGCCAAAAAGAGAGAGGTAGCCGAAGCTTTTTGACCTCTCCTCTGACCAGAATAAACGACAAACAGGGAAGACGTTTGTCGAAAATCCTTAGTTGCCTGTAGATAAAATTTCAGGGCACGGACTACATCTAGATTGTGTAGAAGACGTTCCTTCTTCGAAGAAGGATTAGGACACAAAGATGGAACCACAATCTCTTGATTGATATTCCTGTTAGTGACCACCTTAGGTAGGAACCCAGGTTTAGTACGCAGAACTACCTTGTCTGAATGAAAAATCAGATAAGGAGAATCACAATGTAAGGCAGATAACTCAGAGACTCTTCGAGCCGAGGAAATTGCCATTAAAAACAGAACTTTCCAAGATAACAGCTTGATATCACTGGAATGAAGGGGTTCAAACGGAACACCCTGTAAAACATTAAGAACTAAGTTCAAACTCCATGGTGGAGCAACAGTTTTAAACACAGGCTTGATCCTAGCTAAAGCCTGACAAAAAGCTTGAACGTCCGGAACTTCTGACAGACGTTTGTGTAAAAGAATGGACAGAGCTGAAATCTGTCCCTTTAAGGAACTAGCGGATAAACCCTTTTCTAAACCTTCTTGTAGAAAAGACAATATCCTCGGAATCCTAACCTTACTCCATGAGTAACTCTTGGATTCGCACCAATACAAGTATTTGCGCCATATCTTATGGTAAATTTTTCTGGTAACAGGCTTCCTAGCCTGTATTAAGGTATCAATAACTGACTCAGAAAAACCACGTTTTGATAAAATCAAGCGTTCAATTTCCAAGCAGTCCGCTTCAGAGAAATTAGATTTTGATGTTTGAAGGGACCCTGGATCAGAAGGTCCTGTTTCAGAGGTAGGGACCAAGGTGGACAGGATGACATGTCCACTAGATCTGCATACCAAGTCCTGCGTGGCCATGCAGGCGCTATTAGAATCACTGATGCTCTCTCCTGTTTGATTCTGGCAATCAATCGAGGAAGCATCGGAAAGGGTGGAAACACATAAGCCATCCCGAAGGTCCAAGGTGCTGTCAAAGCATCTATCAGAACCGCTCCCGGATCCCTGGATCTGGACCCGTAACGAGGAAGCTTGGCGTTCTGTCGAGACGCCATGAGATCTATCTCTGGTTTGCCCCAACGTCGAAGTATTTGGGCAAAGACCTCCGGATGAAGTTCCCACTCCCCCGGATGAAAAGTCTGACGACTTAGGAAATCCGCCTCCCAGTTCTCCACTCCCGGGATGTGGATTGCTGACAGGTGGCAAAGAGTGAGACTCTGCCCAGCGAATTATCTTTGATACTTCCATCATTGCTAGGGAGCTTCTTGTCCCTCCCTGATGGTTGATGTAAGCTACAGTCGTGATGTTGTCCGACTGAAACCTGATGAACCCCCGAGTTGTTAACTGGGGCCAAGCCAGAAGGGCATTGAGAACTGCTCTCAATTCCAGAATGTTTATTGGTAGGAGACTCTCCTCCTGATTCCATTGTCCCTGAGCCTTCAGAGAATTCCATACAGCGCCCCAACCTAGTAGGCTGGCGTCTGTTGTTACAATTGTCCAGTCCGGCCTGCTGAATGGCATCCCCCTGGACAGATGTGGCCGAGAAGCCACCATAGAAGAGAATTTCTGGTCTCTTGATCCAGATTCAGAGTAGGGGACAAGTCTGAGTAATCCCCATTCCACTGACTTAGCATGCACAATTGCAGCGGTCTGAGATGTAGGCGTGCAAAGGGTACTATGTCCATTGCCGCTACCATTAAGCCGATCACCTCCATGCATTGAGCTACTGACGGGTGTTGAATGGAATGAAGGACACGGCATGCATTTTGAAGCTTTGTTAACCTGTCTTCTGTCAGGTAAATCTTCATTTCTACAGAATCTATAAGAGTCCCCAAGAAGGGAACTCTTGTGAGTGGAAAGAGAGAACTCTTCTTTTCGTTCACCTTCCATCCATGCGACCTTAGAAATGCCAGTACTAACTCTGTATGAGACTTGGCAGTTTGAAAGCTTGAAGCTTGTATCAGAATGTCGTCTAGGTATGGAGCTACCGAAATTCCTCGCGGTCTTAGTACCGCCAGAAGAGCACCCAGAACCTTTGTGAAGATTCTTGGAGCCGTAGCCAATCCGAATGGAAGAGCTACAAACTGGTAATGCCTGTCTAGAAAGGCAAACCTTAGATACCGGTAATGATCTTTGTGAATCGGTATGTGAAGGTAAGCATCCTTTAAATCCACTGTGGTCATGTACTGACCCTTTTGGATAATGGGTAAAATTGTCCAAATAGTTTCCATTTTGAACGATGGAACTCTTAGGAATTTGTTTAGGATCTTTAAATCCAAGATTGGCCTGAAAGTTCCCTCTTTTTTGGGAACCACAAACAGATTTGAGTAAAACCCTTGTCCTTGTTCCGACCGCGGAACCGGATGGATCACTCCCATTAATAAAAGATCTTGTACGCAGCGTAGAAACGCCTCTTTCTTTATTTGGTTTGTTGACAACCTTGACAGATGAAATCTCCCTCTTGGGGGAGAGGATTTGAAGTCCAGAAGGTATCCCTGAGATATGATCTCTAACGCCCAGGGATCCTGGACATCTCTTGCCCAAGCCTGGGCGAAGAGAGAAAGTCTGCCCCCCACTAGATCCGTTCCCGGATCGGGGGCCCTCAATTCATGCTGTCTTAGGGGCAGCAGCAGGTTTCCTGGCCTGCTTGCCCTTGTTCCAGGACTGGTTAGGTCTCCAGCCTTGTCTGTAGCGAGCAACAGCTCCTTCCTGTTTTGGTGCAGAGGAAGTTGATGCTGCTCCTGCTTTGAAATTACGAAAGGAACGAAAATTAGACTGTCTAGCCTTAGGTTTGGCTCTGTCTTGAGGCAGGGCATGGCCTTTACCTCCTGTAATGTCAGCGATAATTTATTTCAACCCGGGCCCGAATAAGGTCTGCCCTTTGAAAGGTATATTAAGCAATTTAGATTTAGAAGTAACATCAGCTGACCAGGATTTTAGCCACAGTGCTCTGCGCGCCTGAATGGCGAATCCGGAATTCTTAGCCGTAAGTTTAGTTAAATGTACTACGGCATCCGAAATAAATGAGTTAGCTAACTTAAGGGCTTTAATCTTGTGTGTAATCTCATCTAATGGAGCTGATTCAAGTGTCTCTTCCAGAGACTCAAACCAAAATGCTGCTGCAGCCGTGACAGGCGCAATGCATGCAAGAGGTTGCAATATAAAACCTTGTTGAACAAACATTTTCTTAAGGTAACCCTCTAACTTTTTATCCATTGGATCTGAAAAGGCACAGCTATCCTCCACCGGGATAGTGGTACGCTTAGCTAAAGTAGAAACTGCTCCCTCCACCTTAGGGACCGTTTGCCATAAGTCCCGTGTGGTGGCGTCTATTGGAAACATCTTTCTAAATATCGGAGGGGGTGAGAACGGCACACCGGGTCTATCCCACTCCTTAGTAACAATTTCAGTAAGTCTCTTAGGTATAGGAAAAACGTCAGTACTCGACGGTACCGCAAAATATTTATCCAACCTACACATTTTCTCTGGTATTGCAACTGTGTTACAATCATTCAGAGCCGCTAACACCTCCCCTAGTAATACACGGAGGTTTTCCAGCTTAAATTTAAAATCCGTTGTACATTTGTTTATAAACAATTTCTAGCGCATTTAAAAGTGTATGTAGAAATATTCAGGCAATTTAATATACATTTAGTAACCAATGAAAAACAGAATCATTATTAATATTCAGATCCGATCCCCATTATTAGGTCAATCCTCATATACATTTAATAACCAGTAAAGAACGAAATCATTATTAATATTCAAATCCGATCCCTATTGTTGGATCAATCCTTGTCCTACCTTTTATATCTAAACTCACTTATCCTCTGTGATCGCGCTCTCATGCGTCTTTACATAGTTATAAGTGCTGCGCGTCTCAAATCTAAATTTAGCTTCCATCTCCCAATGTTGCTGAAGGCTTGCATCTATTATTTCATAAACTTTACATAGTTTCATCGTACAAAGTATAAGTATACAGTGACTATGTTATTGTACGTCAGGTAATCAAACCTTTTCCTGCACACTGACGTGTCTGTTTTTCATTGGTATTACCAAGGACAACGTCTCCGGTGGGTGTGTGCTGTTAACTACTTCTTATTGGTGTTACAATGATATGTCGTGTCAAATGGTCATAGGAGGATTAGCCTATGTTATAATATCACACCTCCTTTGTGTTTATGTTTGGTTGAAGCTACGGCAGCATCATAAGATTGTTTTAATAGGTGTGATAGCAGATGTATAAACAAAGTAGACGCTGGCTATCAGAACCGATGTACTAGACACATATCTATTGCTATCATTGTTATTTTATTCTATATCGAGTGTGCATTTAAATACCACACTATAGATCGTTGGATGGCCTCTATCTTCACTTATGAATTCTACTACCCTAGTGACGTGTACATATGGGTTTCCTAAGTGTGAGCTAATTTTTTCACATCTCAGACAAAATAAAATAAAATAAAAATACAAATATAGATACATCATAAGATGTGGCAATGTGAAATTCAGTGGTATGATATATTATAATACTTGGTGTGAATTGTGCAACGTAATTAGTTATTTGGTTTCGTACCCTTAAGTTTAATCTATTTATGTGTATTTGTTAATTATACATAAGTGTTTTATGTGTATGTTTAATATATTATGTAAATGAATTTTAATGTGATTAATATGTATACTAATATATCTGTCCTCAAAGGTTTTTTCAAATAACTTTAAGTGCTCAGTGTCAGTGATTTATTATGTGTTTAATTTTGTGAAAATTAATTTAAAGTGTTTGTGAACATCAATTAAATATTCCTGCACATTTAGATATAATATAATCCATTTATGTGTATTATATTAGAAAGGAATAGTATTCTTATACAGTGTTTTACTATGTGCTTGATTAAGTGCAGAAAGCTACTAGATCCATGTTCATATTTAGACCATTGGGATGTAATGTTCCCAATTGGTAAATCCAAAAGGTCTCACGTTGGCGTAATCTATTGAACCTATTATATAAATTTGAGGGGGGGATATATTCTATTGGTACAATAGAGAATATATTAAGGTTCCCCTGATGTACTGAATGGCAATGTTTTGGAACACTATGATTTTTCAGTTTGTTTTTCATATTTCTATAGTGTTCATTCCATCTTGTTCTAACTATTCTACAGGTACGCCCTACGTACTGAATTTTACATAGTTGGCATGATAGAAGATATATGACATAAGAGGATGCGCATGTCAAATGATCCTTTATAGAGAAACTAATCCCCGTAGTATATGATGTAAAATTACTGGTTCCTATTTCAATAAATTTACACATTCTGCATCTCTTATATTGACATTTAAAGACTCCATTCTTTTTATTAATGTTCACTTTCTTTCTAATGTTTGTAAGAGATCCTTGGACTCTCCTAGGTGCTTGGTCTTTTTTATTGTTTTTAGCATTTATTACCACCTTACTAGGGGCCAGTAAATTCTTTAATGTAGGTGCCCGTCTAAATATACATTTTGGTTGCTCTTCTAAGTTTCTACTCAGTATTGGGTCTCTCATCAGTATGCTCCAATGTTTTTTAATTATAGTATTAATTAATTTATGACTAGTATTATATTGTGTTATGAACATACTGGTGTTATTTTTATTTTTATTTTCATTTTCCTTATTTTTATCATCAGAAGTTTTCTTTTGAAAATAGTGTTCCCTATTATCTGTTTTAGCTCTTGTATATCCTCTCTCTATTAGCTCTCTTGGATATCCCTTTTCTGTGAATCTTTCAATAAGTGTTTGGCTTTGCATATTGTAGTCCGATATATTATTACAATTTCGTCTCAATCTTTTAAATTGTCCGTACGGGACATTTTTCTTCCAAGGAAGATAGTGGTTGCTAGAGAATTCTAGATAACTATTACAATCCACATTTTTGAAATAATTTTTCGATTCAATCCCACCATCTTTAGACATAATTTAAATGTAGGTGAGAAAATTGCTTTACAGAATTTGAAGAAAAACCAAGAACTAGTCATCCGCCAGGCGGACAAGGGGGGGGGCATAGTATTGCAAAATATTTCAGACTATCTGTTGGAAGCTAGACGTATTCTAGATGACAAAGACTATTATAAAAAACTTAAAATAGATCCCACTGATGATTATACAAAAATTTTAAAGGGTATTGTAGAGTTTGGATTTAAAGAGGGAATCATTAATAAAAATGAAAAAGATTATCTGATTCCAATAAAACCAAATAAAGCTTTTTACTATCACCTCCCAAAAATTCATAAAAACCAACAAAATCCACCTGGTCGCCCCATTATTGCGGGTATTGGGAGTCTAACGGACAACGTATCAGCATACGTTGACTCCTTTTTACAGAAATATGTGATTTCCCTAGAGTCATATATTCGTGACTCTTCAGATCTTTTGTCAAAACTCAATAATCTACCCTTAAACAATAAAAATTGGCTATGGATAACAAGTGATGTCAATTCACTGTATTCCAACATCCCGCACAATATGGGTTTGAAAGCCATTCAAGACGTACTAGAAAATGATATATATATGCCATATTTGCAGAAACAGTTTATTTTGCAATTAATATCATTTATTTTAGAACATAATTATTTTCTTTTTCAAGATGAACACTACTTGCAGATACGAGGTACCGCCATGGGCACCAGGTTTGCCCCTAGTTTTGCAAATTTATACATGAGTAAATTCGAAAACGAATATATATACAACTCAGACTATGGGGCAAACCTGGTGTTCTATGGGCGGTACATTGATGACCTCATCATCCTTTGGAATGGTGAGGTCTCTTTAGCAGAATCCTTCATACAACATCTTAACCAAAATAATATGGGACTCATATTCACTAGTTCAATAGAAACGAAATCTATAGTGTTTTTGGATTTAAACCTAACATTTTCTAAAGATGGTGGGATTGAATCGAAAAATTATTTCAAAAATGTGGATTGTAATAGTTATCTAGAATTCTCTAGCAACCACTATCTTCCTTGGAAGAAAAATGTCCCGTACGGACAATTTAAAAGATTGAGACGAAATTGTAATAATATATCGGACTACAATATGCAAAGCCAAACACTTATTGAAAGATTCACAGAAAAGGGATATCCAAGAGAGCTAATAGAGAGAGGATATACAAGAGCTAAAACAGATAATAGGGAACACTATTTTCAAAAGAAAACTTCTGATGATAAAAATAAGGAAAATGAAAATAAAAATAAAAATAACACCAGTATGTTCATAACACAATATAATACTAGTCATAAATTAATTAATACTATAATTAAAAAACATTGGAGCATACTGATGAGAGACCCAATACTGAGTAGAAACTTAGAAGAGCAACCAAAATGTATATTTAGACGGGCACCTACATTAAAGAATTTACTGGCCCCTAGTAAGGTGGTAATAAATGCTAAAAACAATAAAAAAGACCAAGCACCTAGGAGAGTCCAAGGATCTCTTACAAACATTAGAAAGAAAGTGAACATTAATAAAAAGAATGGAGTCTTTAAATGTCAATATAAGAGATGCAGAATGTGTAAATTTATTGAAATAGGAACCAGTAATTTTACATCATATACTACGGGGATTAGTTTCTCTATAAAGGATCATTTGACATGCGCATCCTCTTATGTCATATATCTTCTATCATGCCAACTATGTAAAATTCAGTACGTAGGGCGTACCTGTAGAATAGTTAGAACAAGATGGAATGAACACTATAGAAATATGAAAAACAAACTGAAAAATCATAGTGTTCCAAAACATTGCCATTCAGTACATCAGGGGAACCTTAATATATTCTCTATTGTACCAATAGAATATATCCCCCCCTCAAATTTATATAATAGGTTCAATAGATTACGCCAACGTGAGACCTTTTGGATTTACCAATTGGGAACATTACATCCCAATGGTCTAAATATGAACATGGATCTAGTAGCTTTCTGCACTTAATCAAGCACATAGTAAAACACTGTATAAGAATACTATTCCTTTCTAATATAATACACATAAATGGATTATATTATATCTAAATGTGCAGGAATATTTAATTGATGTTCACAAACACTTTAAATTAATTTTCACAAAATTAAACACATAATAAATCACTGACACTGAGCACTTAAAGTTATTTGAAAAAACCTTTGAGGACAGATATATTAGTATACATATTAATCACATTAAAATTCATTTACATAATATATTAAACATACACATAAAACACTTATGTATAATTAACAAATACACATAAATAGATTAAACTTAAGGGTACGAAACCAAATAACTAATTACGTTGCACAATTCACACCAAGTATTATAATATATCATACCACTGAATTTCACATTGCCACATCTTATGATGTATCTATATTTGTATTTTTATTTTATTTTATTTTGTCTGAGATGTGAAAAAATTAGCTCACACTTAGGAAACCCATATGTACACGTCACTAGGGTAGTAGAATTCATAAGTGAAGATAGAGGCCATCCAACGATCTATAGTGTGGTATTTAAATGCACACTCGATATAGAATAAAATAACAATGATAGCAATAGATATGTGTCTAGTACATCGGTTCTGATAGCCAGCGTCTACTTTGTTTATACATCTGCTATCACACCTATTAAAACAATCTTATGATGCTGCCGTAGCTTCAACCAAACATAAACACAAAGGAGGTGTGATATTATAACATAGGCTAATCCTCCTATGACCATTTGACACGACATATCATTGTAACACCAATAAGAAGTAGTTAACAGCACACACCCACCGGAGACGTTGTCCTTGGTAATACCAATGAAAAACAGACACGTCAGTGTGCAGGAAAAGGTTTGATTACCTGACGTACAATAACATAGTCACCGTATACTTATACTTTGTACGATGAAACTATGTAAAGTTTATGAAATAATAGATGCAAGCCTTCAGCAACATTGGGAGATGGAAGCTAAATTTAGATTTGAGACGCGCAGCACTTATAACTATGTAAAGACGCATGAGAGCGCGATCACAGAGGATAAGTGAGTTTAGATATAAAAGGTAGGACAAGGATTGATCCAACAATAGGGATCGGATTTGAATATTAATAATGATTTCGTTCTTTACTGGTTATTAAATGTATATGAGGATTGACCTAATAATGGGGATCGGATCTGAATATTAATAATGATTCTGTTTTTCATTGGTTACTAAATGTATATTAAATTGCCTGAATATTTCTACATACACTTTTAAATGCGCTAGAAATTGTTTATAAACAAATGTACAACGGATTTTGCTGTATATGATGTTTAGATGTATGCAGGAAACAATATTGTATTAATTTAAATGTGACATGAATGTTATTTACAAACACCTGGCAATCATGTGATCAATTAAGAGAAACCAGGGTGTGTTTGTTAAACAGCCATTTTTACTGGTTAGTATAGGGTATATTAGGTAGCAAGATTTGTATAGTTTTATTCAGCCTGAGGAAACAGTACATGATACTGAGAAACGCGTAGCTGTGTTTTTAATGTGTTAAAATAAACACTTTTATTGATACATACTTGCTACTTCGCTTTTTATTTGGATATCCCTGCTTGGAGTAAGCCTCCAATTCCCTGAGAAATTAAAGGGCCTTCCTGACACCCACACACCTTACCTTGTGGGTGACTACTAACTTGGCTGCTGGAAGCTTTAGCCTGAGAGGAGAGTTTACCGGGCAACTCTGAGGTTCCGGTCTGCCTAGCCAGCACCACATCTTGGTGCTTTTCCACACGTGAGTGCAATTGAGCTGCAATATAATATTTGGTATACCATACGGAATTATGCTATGTGGCGCCTTCTCTGCTTCTTTATAGATTGATTCGTTGTGGACGGCCTTGTACATCGAGGAGAGCTGCCTTGCACACCCCTATAGCCATTGGGGATTTTGTTAGAGTTTATTTGGACTCTGATCTGTCTATTTTGATATTATCAACTATACAGGTTCCTTTTTTCTTTTTTATTCTGTAACCATCTACATATATGTTTGTATGCCTATGCAAATGTAATATACTGTGAACTGTGATATTACTATCTTGGTATATGTAGATATTTGGCATATATAGATAGCGCCCCTATTTTATATATTATTGTATTACATATACCCTAAAAATCGGGGGGGTGTGTATATATATATATATATATAATTAAATTTAAAATGTCTGAATCCAGTTTGTTTGGATCAGAACCGTCACCCGCAGAATGAAGCTCTCCGTCCTCATGTTCTGCAAATTGTGACGCAGTGTCTGACATGGCCCTAATATTATCAGCGCACTCTGTTCTCACCGCAGAGTGATCACGCTTACCTCTTAGTTCTGGTAATTTAGCCAAAACTTCAGTCATAACAGTAGCCATATCCTGTAATGTGATTTGTAATGGCCGCCCAGATGTACTCGGCGCTACAATATTACGCACCTCCCGAGCGGGAGATGCAGGTACTGACACGTGAGGCGAGTTAGTCGGCATAACTCTCCCCTCGTTGTTTGGTGAAATATGTTCAATTTGTACAGATTGACTTTTATTTAAAGTAGCATCAATGCAGTTAGTACATAAATTTCTATTGGGCTCCACTTTGGCTTTAGCACATATAGCACAGATATCTTACTCTGATTCAGACATGTTTAACACACTAGCAAATAAACTAGCAACTTGGAAATACTTTTCAAGTAATTTACTATAATATGAAAACGTACTGTGCCTATAAGAAGCGCAGAAAAAGTTATGACAGTTGAAAATTAATAAACTGAAAAGTTATAGCATCAAATCTTTGTAAAAACACAATTTTAGCAAAGGATTGCCCCCATTAGCAAAGGATAACTAACCCTGATAGCAGAAAAAAAATACAGAAATAAACGTTTTTTATCACAGTCAACTACAATCTCACAGCTCTGCTGTGAGTGATTACCTCCCTCAAAACCAGTTTTGAAGACCCCTGAGTTCTGTAGAGATGAACCGGATCATGCAGGGAAGACAATGAACTTCTGACTGAATTTTTTGATGCGTAGCAAAAGCGCCAAAAAAGGCCCCTCCCCCTCACACACAACAGTGAGAGAGATCAGTAAACTGTCATAAATTAAATAAAACGACTGCCAAGTGGAAAAAAATAGTGCCCAAAACATTTTTTCACCCAGTACCTCAGAAAATTAAACGATTTCACATGCCAGCAAAAAACGTTTAACATTAAATAAATTAAGTGTTATTAAAAAGCCTGTTGCTAGTCCCTGCAAATTAGGCTAAAGTCTTATGCATACAGTATAATTCCAGTGAAGTGCCATTCCCCAGAATACTGAAGTGTAAAATATACATACATGACAGCCTGATACCAGTTGCTGCTACTGCATTTAAGGCTGAGTTTACATTATATCGGTATGGCAGAATTTTCTCCTCAATTCCATTGTCAGAAAATAATAAGCTGCTACATACCTCTTTGCAGATTAATCTGCCCGCTGTCCCCTGATCTGAAGTTTACCTCTCCTCAGATGGCCGAGAAACAGCAATATGATCTTAACTACGCCGGCTAAAATCATAGAAAAAACTCAGGTAGATTCTTCTTCAAATTCTACCAGAGAAGGAATAACACACTCCGGTGCTATTATAAAATAACAAACTTTTGATTGAAGGTATGAAACTAAGTATAATCACCACAGTCCTCTCACACATCCTATCTATTCGTTGGGTGCAAGAGAATGACTGGAGGTGACGTAGAGGGGAGGAGCTATATAGCAGCTCTGCTGGGTGAATCCTCTTGCACTTCCTGTTGGGGAGGAGTTAATATCCCAGAAGTAATGATGACCCGTGGACTGACCACACTTAACAGGAGAAAAAAGGCCCCCTCCAGATGGAGGATCCGCAATTTCATGGGAAAACTGCATGTGTATAGAGATAACATAGGGTATGCACCTAACTGGACGACAACTCATCAGAGGTGGACGGATCCATGGTATCAATCATGTTTGATATTATTACATTATCAATGCATATGGAACATAAAATTGAGAGGGGGAACTAGGGCCTCCTTACCATATAAAAAAGAATTACTCCTTAGGAATAGAGGGAGTGCCCTCTAAAGTAACAGAACCCTCCATCGCTAGTGCAATAACCAGAGAAATAAAACATCTTATTTTATTCAAGAAACGTCACCCTTATACCCCAATAGCTGTGGCACTCACCACTTCCTATGACAAAGACAGTACAAAGATTTATGACTCCCCTCTGATAGGAAAGAGGGAATGAATCACATAGTACACAATGCAGGACTGAGCCTGCTATGAGAAAGTGTGCCAAGCTTGTAAGCTGCATGGCTCTCAAAGTGAAAGTGAAACCTGTATATTCCATAACAGTCTATGAGCCTAACATCTCACACATAAAGTAGCATAAAATCAAATAAACATATAAGATTATTATTCCGCCCTGTTCAATAATCCCCCTAAGGAGATATTAACCCTTGATTCTATAAAAATAAAAAGGTGCCACACTGTGACCCTGTCTTCTGTGTAATAAAAAAGGAAACAATCTTACCAGAATCTACGCTGTGGAACAGGAACACGGCCTTTCAAGTGTGACAGGTCGTAGCATCACTCCTGACATGGACTTGAGAGAAAAAGCAGTCTGCAAAACTCGTCAACGCTGATTGCTGTAGGAGCTGTTAATATGAGTCGGGATGGTGTCGCAAAGGGAAGCTCCCTCTGCATCTCCGGACTCTAACGTTCACCCAGGCCCTCACTGAGAAGCTTATAGGGCTACTTAAAACTCCTGTCCCATTGCAAAGAGTAGTACCCTCCATAAGAGGCAAAACAAATTCTGACACTTCTCTGCCAACCTACTGGGACGAAAGGAAAAGAATGACTGGGGGATGAGGGAAGTGGGACGAGTATTTAAGCATTTGACTGGGGTGTCTTTGCCTCCTCCTGGTGGCCAGGTTCTTATTTCCCAAAAGTAATGAATGCAGCTGTGGACTCTTTCCAATTAGGAAGAAAACTATATATATATTTATTCATTGTATTTGTTCCTTATTTGTACTTCATTTATATGGAATATGTAGAAGGTTTAATATTATTATGACATTAACTAAGGATGCATCGAAATTTCGTCCACAGAAAAATTTCGGCCGAAAATGGGAAAACCGGCCGTAAATTGAATGCTCTATGTGAAATTAAATTAACTCCTATGCACTACAAAATCAACCCCTGGCAGCAAGATTTTTATCCTCTAAAGTGTCCTCCCCCGTGCCTCACTGACCGCTATAAGCAGTTACAAGCTGCTCCTAAATTTAGCTTTGTGTGGCTGGGTTATTTCTAGGCCATATTCAAGTTAACTACATGCCCCAGAATGCCTCGCAGGTAGAGGGGGTGCGGCACTGTGCACTGTTCACTAACTGTCTTGAAGCAGAGCGGAAGAGTGAGAGAGGGAACTTGCCATGTCGGGTGAATTTTATGACACTTGCCTGTAGAGCCATATAGTTACTTGTAACGGATCGTCCGGTCAGTGAGTGTGTGAAAGGCTAATACGTATATTTACCCTTATCTGGCTCCCTGTCTAACTGTGACTTTATTTGAAAAAGCAGCTCATTGAGTCCTGCACAATGAGTTGCTTTTCCAAATAAAGTCACGGTTAGACAGGGAGCCAGATAAGAGTAAATATATATATATATATATATATATATATATATATATATATATATATATATATATATATATATATATATATATATATATATATAAGCCTTTCACATACTCACTGACAGGAGGATCCGTTACAAGTACCTATATGGCTCTACAGGCCAGTGTCATAAAATTCACCTGACAAGGTAAGATTAGGACTACTGTGTAAGCAGACAGAGCGGGCTGCAGCATGGTGTCAATACTAGCAGTTGTCACCTCCTCCTCCTGAATACTGCATAAGGAGCTGTTTTCAAGAAAAGTCACGGCCAGACACGGAGTGAGCCAGATAAGAGTGAATATAAACAACATGTAGGGGCAGTTTGCACACTGACAGGAGAACTGTAATTGTTTGGGCTACAATCCACAATAATATAGAAGGGTACAACAATAAAAATAAAATAATGCAGCAATAAAATAATAAAACATATGGACTCTATCGGCTAGATTTAGAGTTCTGCGTTAGGGTTAAAAAGCAGCGTTAAGGGGTCCTAACGCTGCTTTTTAATGCCGCTGGTATTTAGAGTCAGGCAGGAAAAGGTCTACCGCTCACTTTCTGTCCGCGACTCGAGGCTACCGCAAATCCCCTTATGTCAATTGCGTATCCTATCTTTTTAATGGGATTTGCCTAAGGCCGGAATTACGAGTCTTGGAAGAAGTGAGCGGTACAGCCTCTACCGCCAAGACTACTACCGCAAAAAAAAAAAGTCAGTAGTTAAGAGTTTTATGGGCTAACGCCTGAACATAAAGCTCTTAACTACTGTGCTATAAAGTACACTAACACCCATAAACTACCTATGAACACCTAAACCGAGCCCACCCCCCCACACCCCCATCGCAAACCCTATAATAAAATTTTTAACCCCTAATCTTCCGACCGGACATCGCCGCCACCTATTATCCCTATGAACCCCTAATCTGCTGCCCCTAAAATCGCCGACACCTATATTATATTTATTAACCCCTAATCTGCTCCCCCCCCAACGTCGCCGCCACCTACCTATACTTATTAACCCCTAATCTGCCGACCGGACATCGCCGCCACTATAATAAATGTATTAACCCCTAAACCGCCGCACTCCTGCCTCGCAAACACTATAATAAATTTTATAAACTCCTAATCTGCCCTCCCTAACATCGCCGCCAGCTACCTACAATTATTAACCCCTAATCTGCCGCCCCCAACGTCGCCGCTACTATAATAAAGTTATTAACCCCTAAACCTAACCCTAACACCCCCCTAACTTAAAAATAATTTAAGTAAAACTAACTAAATTTACTATCATTAAATAAATTATTCCTATTTAAAACTAAATACTTACCAATAAAATAAACCCTAATATAGCTACAATATAACTAATAGTTACATTGTAGCTATTTTAGGATTTATATTTATTTTACAGGCAACTTTGTATTTATTTTAACTAGGTACAATAGCTATTAAATAGTTAATAACTATTTAATAGCTACCTAGTTAAAATAATTACAAAATTACCTGTAAAATAAATCCTAACCTAAGCTACAAATACACCTAACACTACACTATCATTAAACTAATTAAATAAATTACCTACAATTATCTAAACTAAAACAGAATTTATGCTTACCTGATAAATTACTTTCTCCAACGGTGTGTCCGGTCCACGGCGTCATCCATAACTTGTGGGAAATATCTCTTCCCCAACAGGAAATGACAAAGAGTGCAGCAAAAGCTGTCAATATAGTCCCTCCTAGGCTCCGCCCACCCCAGTCATTCGACCGACGGACAGGAGAAAAACAGGAGAAACCATAGGGTGCCGTGGTGACTGTAGTTAAAGAAAAAAATTCATCAAACCTGATTAAAAAACCAGGGCGGGCCGTGGACCGGACACACCGTTGGAGAAAGTAATTTATCAGGTAAGCATAAATTCTGTTTTCTCCAACATTGGTGTGTCCGGTCCACGGCGTCATCCATAACTTGTGGGAACCAATACCAAAGCTTTAGGACACGGATGAAGGGAGGGAGCCAATCAGGTTGCCTAAACGGAAGGCACCACGGCTTGCAAAACCTTTCTCCCAAAAATAGCCTCCAAAGAAGCAAAAGTATCAAATTTGTAGAATTTGGCAAAAGTGTGCAGGGAAGACCAAGTCGCTGCCTTACATATCTGATCAACAGAAGCCTCGTTCTTGAAGGCCCAAGTGGAAGGCACAGCCCTAGTAGAGTGAGCTGTGATGCGTTCAGGAGGCTGCCGTCCGGCAGTCTCGTAAGCCAATCGGATGATGCTTTTCAGCCAAAAGGAAAGAGAGGTAGCAGTAGCTTTTTGACCTCTCCTCTTGCCAGAATAAACGACAAACAGAGAAGACGTTTGTCTGAAATCCTTTGTTGCTTCTAAATAGAACTTTAAAGCACGAACTACATCTAGATTGTGTAACAAACGTTCCTTCTTTGAAACTGGATTCGGACACAAAGAAGGCACAACTATTTCCTGGTTAATATTCTTGTTGGAAACAACCTTTGGAAGGAAACCAGGTTTAGTACGCAAAACAACCTTATCTGAATGGAACACCAGATAGGGCGGATTATACTGCAGAGCAGATAACTCAGAAACTCTTCTAGCAGAAGAAATAGCAACCAAAAACAGAACTTTCCAAGATAACATCTTGATATCTATGGAATGTAGAGGTTCAAACGGAACCCCTTGAAGAACTGAAAGAACTAAATTCAGACTCCAGGGGGGAGTCAAAGGTCTGTAAACAGGCTTGATCCTGACCAAAGCCTGAACAAAAACTTGAACATCAGGCACAGCTGCCAGTCGTTTGTGTAATAAGACAGATAATGCAGAAATCTGTCCCTTTAGAGAACTCGCTGATAATCCCTTATCCAAACCTTCTTGGAGAAAAGAAAGGATCCTAGGAATTTTGATCTTACTCCATGAGAATCCCTTGGATTCACACCAACAGATATATCTTTTCCATATTTTATGGTAAATCTTCCTAGTTACAGGTTTTCTGGCTTGTATCAGAGTATCTATTACAGAATCCGAAAACCCACGCTTAGATAAAATCAGGCGTTCAATTTCCAAGCCGTTAGTTGAAGGGAAACTAGATTTGGATGTTCGAATGGACCTTGTACTGGAAGATCCTGTCTCTTCCATGGTGGAGCCGATGACATATTCACCAGGTCTGCATACCAAGTCCTGCATGGCCACGCAGGAGCTATCAAGATCACCGAGGCCCTCTCCTGCTTGATCCTGGCTACCAGCCTGGGAATGAGAGGAAACGGTGGAAACACATAAGCTAGGTTGAAGGTCCAAGGCGCTACTAATGCATCCACTAGAGTCGCCTTGGGATCCCTGGATCTGGACCCGTAGCAAGGAACCTTGAAGTTCTGACGAGACGCCATTAGATCCATGTATGGAATGCCCCATAATTCAACTGGGCAAAGATCTCCGGGTGGAGTTCCCACTCCCCCGGATGGAATGTCTGACAACTCAGATAATCCGCCTCCCAGTTTTCCACTCCTGGGATGTGGATCGCAGATAGATGGCAGGAGTGATCCTCCGCCCATTTTATGATTTTGGTCACTTCTCTCATCGCCAGGGAACTCCTTGTTCCCCCCTGATGATTGATGTAAGCAACAGTCGTCATGTTGTCTGATTGAAATCTTATGAATCTGGCCTTTGCTAGTTGAGGCCAAGCCTTGAGAGCATTGAATATCGCTCTCAGTTCCAGAATGTTTATCGGGAGAAGAGACTCTTCCCGAGACCATAGCCCCTGAGCTTTCAGGGAGTTCCAGACCGCGCCCCAGCCCACTAGACTGGCGTCGGTCGTGACGATGACCCACTCTGGTCTGCGGAAGCTCATTCCCTGGGACAGGTGATCCTGGGTTAGCCACCAACGGAGTGAGTCTCTGGTCTTCTGATCTACTTGAATCACTGGAGACAAGTCTGTATAGTCTCCATTCCACTGTTTCAGCATGCACAGTTGTAATGGTCTTAGATGAATTCGCGCAAAAGGAACTATGTCCATTGCTGCAACCATCAACCCTACTACTTCCATGCACTGAGCTATGGAAGGACGTGGAACAGAATGAAGAACTTGACAAGCGCTTAGAAGTTTTGACTTTCTGACATCTGTCAGGAAAATCCTCATTTCTAAAGAATCTATTATTGTCCCCAAGAAAGGAACTCTTGTCGACGGAGACAGGGAACTTTTTTTCTATGTTCACTTTCCATCCGTGAGATCTGAGAAAGCCCAGAACGATGTCTGTGTGAGCCTTTGCCTTTGAAAGAGACGACGCTTGTATCAGAATGTCGTCCAAATAAGGTGCCACTGCAATGCCCCTTGGTCTTAGAACCGCTAGAAGGGACCCGAGTACCTTTGTGAAGATCCTTGGAGCAGTGGCTAGCCCGAATGGGAGAGCCACAAACTGGTAATGTTTGTCCAGAAAGGCGAACCTTAGGAACTGATGATGATGATGATCTTTGTGGATAGGAATATGTAGATACGCATCCTTTAGATCCACGGTAGTCATAAATTGACCCTCCTGGATTGTAGGTAAAATCGTTCGAATGGTTTCCATTTTGAACGATGGCACTCTGAGAAATTTGTTTAGGATCTTTAAATCCAGAATTGGTCTGAAGGTTCCCTCTTTTTGGGGAACTACAAACAGATTTGAGTAAAGCCCCATTCCTTGTTCCACGGTTGGAACTGGGTGTATCACTCCCATTTTTAACAGGTCTTCTACACAATGTAAGAATGCCTTTCTCTTTATTTGGTTTGAAGATAAGTGAGACACGTGGAACCTTCCCCATGGGGGTAGTTCCTTGAATTCCAGAAGATAACCCTGAGAAACTATTTCTAGTGCCCAGGGATCCTAAACATCTCTTGCCCAAGCCTGAGCAAAGAGAGAGAGTCTGCCCCCTACTAGATCCGGTCCCGGATCGGGGGCTGCTCCTTCATGCTGTTTTGGTAGCAGCAGCAGGCTTCTTGGCCTGTTTACCCTTGTTCCAGCCTTGCATCGGTTTCCAAGCTGGTTTGGTCTGCGAAGCATTACCCTCTTGTCTAGAGGCTGCAGAGTTGGAGGCCGGTCCGTTCCTGAAATTGCGAAAGGAACAAAAATTAGACTTATTCTTGGCCTTGAGAGGCCTATCTTGTGGAAGGGCATGGCCCTTACCCCCAGTGATATCTGAGATAATCTCTTTCAACTCTGGTCCAAAAAGGGTTTTACCCTTGAAAGGGATATTAAGCAATTTTGTCTTGGAAGATGCATCCGCTGACCAAGATTTTAGCCAGAGAGCTCTGCGTGCCACAATTGCAAACCCAGAATTTTTCGCCGCTAATCTAGCTAACTGCAGAGCGGCATCTAAAATAAAGGAATTAGCTAACTTAAGTGCGTGTATTCTGTCCATAACCTCCTCATACGGAGTCTCTCTACTGAGCGACTTTTCTAGTTCCTCGAACCAGAACCACGCTGCTGTAGTGACAGGAACAATGCACGAAATAGGTTGCAGGAGGTAACCTTGCTGAACAAAAATCTTTTTAAGCAAACCCTCCAATTTTTTATCCATAGGATCTTTGAAATCACAATTATCCTCGATAGGAATAGTAGTGCGCTTGTTTAGTGTAGAAACTGCCCCCTCGACCTTAGGGACTGTCTGCCATAAGTCCTTTCTGGGGTCGACCATAAGAAATAATTTCTTAAATATAGGAGGGGGAACAAAAAGGTATGCCGAGCTTCTCCCACTCCTTGTTCACTATGTCCGCCACCCGCTTGGGTATAGGAAAAGCGTCGGGGTGCACCGGAACCTCTAGGAACTTGTCCATCTTACACAATTTTTCTGGGATGACCAGGTTGTCACAATCATCCAGAGTAGATAACACCTCCTTAAGCAGTGCGCGGAGATGCTCTAATTTAAATTTAAATGTTACAACATCAGGCTCTGCCTGTTGAGAAATTCTACCTGAATCTGAAATTTCTCCATCTGACAAAACCTCCCTCATGGCCCCTTCAGATTGGTGTGAGGGTATGACAGAGCAATTATCATCAGCGCCCTCCTGCTCTACAGTGTTTAAAACAGAGCAATCGCGCTTTCTCTGGTATGCAGGCATTTTGGATAAAATATTTGCTATGCTATGGAGTTATCCATTACTGCCGTCAATTGTTGCATAGTAATAAGCATTGGCGCGTTAGGAGTACTAGGGGCCGCCTGCGTGGGCAAAACTGGTGTAGACACAGAGTGAGATGAAGTAGAACTATGTTTACTCTCTTCATCTGATGAATCATCTTGGGCAACTTTACTATTTGTGGCAGTACTGTCCTTACTTTGTTTGGACGCTATGGCACAATTATCACACAATTTGGAAGGGGAAGACACACTGGCTTCCATACATACAGAACATAGCTTATCTGAAGGTACAGACATGTTAAACAGGCTTAAACTTGACAAAAAAGTACAAAAACCGTTTTAAATTAAAAACGTTACTGTCTCTTTAAATTTTAAACAGGGCACACTTTATTACTGAATATGTGAAAAACAATGAAGGAATTGTTCAAATTTTACCAAATTTTCACCACAGTGTCTTAAAGCATTCAAAGCATTGCACCCCAAATTTCAGCGTTCTAACCCTTAAAATGAAGAAACCGGAGCCGGTTACAGTTTTAACCCCTCTACAGTCCCAGCTACAGCCTTTGCTGCGACTTTACCAAACCCAGGGGGGAATACGATACCAAATGAAGCCTTCTAGGAACCTTTTCAACTACTTTCAGATCCACACACATGCAGCGGCATGTCTTGTTCTCAAAAGTAACTGTGCTGTAATGGCGCGAAAATGAGGCTCAGCCTACTACAGTGAAGGCCCTTCCTGACTGAAAAGGTGTCTAAACCAGTGCCTGACGTTAAAAAACGTTCCCCAAAGTGTGAAAATCAACCTCAATCTGTATAAAATGCCCAAATAAAGCAATCGATCTTGCCCATAAAATGTCTACCAGTGTTATAGCCCATATTAAGCCCTTTATTCTGTTTGAGACTAAGAAAATGGCTTACCGGTCCCCATGAGGGGAAATGACAGCCTTACAGCATTACACAGTCTTGTTAGAAATATGGCTAGTCATACCTTAAGCAGAAAAGTCTGCTAACTGTTTCCCCCAACTGAAGTTATTTCATCTCAACAGTCCTGTGTGGAAACAGCAAACGATTTTAGTAACTGCTGCTAAAATCATATTCCTCTCACAAACAGAACTCTTCATCTTTTTCTGTTTCAGAGTAAATAGTACATACCAGCACTATTTTAAAATAACAAACTCTTGATAGTAGAATAAAAAACTACAACTAAACACCACATACTCTTAACCATCTCCGTGGAGATGTTGCCTGTGCAACGGCAAAGAGAATGACTGGGGTGGGCGGAGCCTAGGAGGGACTATATGGACAGCTTTTGCTATACTCTTTGCCATTTCCTGTTGGGGAAGAGATATTTCCCACAAGTTATGGATGACGCCGTGGACCGGACACACCAATGTTGGAGAAAATACAATTAAATAAACTAAACTATAATACAAAACAAAAACACTAAATTACAGAAAATAAAAAAAATTACAAGAAGTTTAAACTAATTACACGTAATCTAAGCCCCCTAATAAAATTAAAAAGCCCCCCAAAATAATAAAATGCCCTACCCTATCCTAAATTACAAAGTAATCAGCTCTTTTACCAGCCCTTAAAAGGGCTTTTTGCGGGGCATTGCCCCAAAGTAATCGGCTCTTTTACCTGTAAATAAAAATACAATACCCCCCCCCCCACATTACAACCCACCACCCACATACCCCTACTCTAAAACCCACCCAAACCCCCTTAAAAAAAACTAACACTAACCCCCTGAAGATCTCCCTACCTTGAGTCATCTTCACTCAGCCGAGCCGAATTCTTCATCCAAGCGGGGCAGAAGAGGTCCTCCATCCGGTTGAAGTCTTCATCCAAGCAGGGCAGAAGAGGTCTTCCATCCGATTGAAGTCTTCATCCAAGTGGAATCTTCTATCTTCATCCATCCGGAGCGGAGCGGCAGCATCCTGAAGACCTCCGACGCGGAACATCCATCCTGGCCGACGACTTCCCTACGAATGACTGTTCCTTTAAATGACGTCATCCAACATGGCGTCCCTCAAATTCCGATTGGCTGATAGGAACAGCCAATAGAATGCGAGGTCAATCCGATTGGCTGATTGGATCAGCCAATCGGATTGAACTTCAATCTGATTGGCTGATTGAATCAGCCAATCAGATTTTTCCTACCTTAATTCCGATTGGCTGAAAGAATCCTATCAGCCAATCAAAATTTGAGGGATGCCATCTTGGATGACGTCATTTAAAGGAACCGTCATTCGTCGGGAAGTCGTCGGCCAGGATGGATGTTCCGCGTCGGAGGTCTTCAGGATGCTGCCGCTCCGGATGGATGAAGTTAGAAGATTCCGCTTGGATGAAGACTTCAATCGGATGGAAGACCTCTTCTGCCCCGCTTGGATGAAGAATTCGGCTCGGCTGAGTGAAGACGACTCAAGGTAGGGAGATCTTCAGGGGGTTAGTGTTAGGTTTTTTATGGGGAGTTTGGGTGGGTTTTAGTGTAGGGGTATGTGGGTGGTGGGTTGTAATGTTGGGGGGGCAATGCCCCGCAAAAAGCCCTTTTAAGGGCTGGTAAAAGAGCTGATTACTTTGTAATTTAGGATAGGGCATTTTATTATTTTGGGGGGCTTTTTTATTTTATTAGGGGGCTTAGATTAGGTGTAATTAGTTTAAACTTCTTGTAATTTTTTTATTTTCTGTAATTTAGTGTTTGTTTTGTATTTTAGTTTAGTTTATTTAATTGTATTTTAGTTTAGATAACTGTAGGTAATTTATTTCATTAGTTTAATGATAGTGTAGTGTTAGGTGTATTTGTAACTTAGGTTAGGATTTATTTTACAGGTAATTTTGTAATTTTGTAATTATTTTAAATAGTTAATAGCTATTGTACCTAGTTAAAATAAATACAAAGTTGCCGGTAAAATAAATATAAATCCTAAAATAGCTACAATGTAACGATTAGTTATATTGTAGCTATATTAGGGTTTATTTTATAGGTAAGTATTTAGTTTTAAATCGGAATAATTTATTTAATGATAGTAAATTTATTTCGTTTTATTTAAATTATATTTAAGTTAGGGGGTGTTAGGGTTAGAGTTAGACTTAGGTTTAGGGGTTAATAACTTTATTACAGTAGCGGCGACGTTGGGGGCGGGAGATTAGGGGTTAATAATTGTAGGTAGGTGGCGGCGATGTTAGGGAGGGCAGATTAGGGGTTAATGAAATTTATTATAGTGTTTGCGAGGCAGGAGTGCGGCGGTTTAGGGGTTAATACATTTATTATAGTGGCGGCGATGTCCGGTCGGCAGATTAGGGGTTAATAAGTGTAGGTAGGTGGCGGCGCTGGGGGGGGCAGATTAGGGGTTAATAAATATAATATAGGTGTCGGTGATGTTAGGGACAGCAGATTAGGGGTTCATAGGTATAATGTAGGTTGCGGCGGTGTCCAGAGCGGCAGATTAGGGGTTCATAATAAAAACTAAATTTATGCTTACCTGATAAATTTCTTTCTCTTGTGGTGTATCCAGTCCACGGGTTCATCCATTACTTGTGGGATATTCTCCTTCCCAACAGGAAGTTGCAAGAGGACACCCACAGCAGAGCTGTCTATATAGCTCCTCCTCTAACCCCCACCTCCAGTCATTCGACCGAAGACAAGTAAGAAAAAGGAGAAACTATAGGGTGTAGTGGTGACTGTAGTTTTAAAAATAAAAACACCTGCCTTAAAGTGACAGGGCGGGCCGTGGACTGGATACACCACAAGAGAAAGAAATTTATCAGGTAAGCATAAATTTTGTTTTCTCTTGTAAGGTGTATCCAGTCCACGGGTTCATCCATTACTTGTGGGATACCAATACCAAAGCTTTAGGACACGGATGAAGGGAGGGA
>NW_026511183.1:0-42560 GCF_027579735.1 Bombina bombina | reverse complement strand
CAATGGGCTTAATTTATCAATCCATGGCAGACAATGGCGTACATATTCGCTCCTGTCTGTCCGAGCTCTCCTCTGGAGAGTAGCAATTCGCTGCCCGAATTTAAAGGGACATGAAACCCAAAATTTTTATTTCATGATTCAGATAGAGAATACAGTTTTAAACAACTTTCTAATTTACTTCTATTATCTAATCTGTTTTATTCTCTTGGTATCATTTGTTCAAGGAGCAGCAATGCACTAATGGTTTCTAACTGAACCCATGGGTGAGCCAATCACAATCAATATATATATATATATATATATATATATATATATATATATATAATATGCATCCACCAATCAACAGCTAGAACCTAGGTTCTCTGCTGCTCCTGAGCTTGTCTAGATAAACTTTTCAGCAAAGGATAACAAGATAAGGAAGCAAATTAAATAATTGAAGTAAATTGGAAAGTTGTTTGAAATTGTATTCTCTATCTGAATTGTGAAAGAAAACTTTTGGGTTTCATGTCCTTTTAAAATTGCACACGAGTGCTAGTTTGCGCTCGTGTACAACTCCGCCCTCTGCCTGTGTGATAACCGCTGCTTGATAAATCCTGACTGCAGCCTGCAGGGTCTCTTGTGCGAACCTGCAGTTAAAGGGAGGAGAAGGACTTGATAAACCAAGCCCAATGAAGCTTTTAGACCTAAATGGGAATCTTTCAGGAAGAATGCTAATTTATTTTGTACAGAGACAGGGATATATTTGAATAGATTAATAAACATAGGATCTTTCAAAATGTTACACATACAAGGAACCACCAATATAAACTAAACAAAATGTAGTACCTATTAGAGAAACAAGCACTTGCATTGAAGAGAAATAAGCTACACCCAACTGAGGGCTCACTTCCATTGAGCCATTAAAAGTGGAGCCATAAACTACCGAAGCGGCCGACAGCTAAAAGTAAATTACGGCTCCATTTTAGTACCAGGTTTCCATTGAAAAGGATAGCGTGTTGTGCGCAGTCACTCTTTTCAACCATACGTAAGTTTGCGCTGCCAACCGATGTTGGATTCGATGAAAAGCGTGCCATAACAGGTTCATTGCCATGGTAACCCGACCTCTGTCTATAAGAATAACGGTTTGCGCCTGCACTCTTTACCTGTGATCGCCTCTAGAGAGAAAAACACGGGAGCTAGTTGTGCTGGTAGGAGTTTGGTGGTTTGCTTAGTTATTGTTAGTGAGAGTTGGAGATTTTTGTTTAATACATTCATATATTTGTAGGCTCTTATTATATATTATAAACACACACACTCATCCATACATTAGTTTATAAACACACACTTTAATTTGATAAAAAACACATTCACATTCATTTTTCATTTCATTAACCCCCCTAATCCCCATCTTCCTTTTTTTTACCCTTTTCATTAACCTCCTATCCCACTTCCCATCTCCCCTTTACCTACCCTTCCCTTAACTACTACATAACTTCATTTTCCTTTTATTAATTTATCCATTTCGCCCATCCCTTTTTGATTTACATCCCATATTATTTTTATCCGATTTTTTTATAATCTCATATATATATATATTTTTTTTCTTTTGATTATTCAGCCCATTCCTTTTTTCCTTTACATCCCTTTTTATTTAGCGCAAATTTTTTTATAATCCCATATTTATTTTTCATTTGATTATTTAGCCCATCCTTTTTTCTTTTACATCCCTTTGTTTAATTTCACCCACACCTTTTTATTTTTATTTGCAGGGATATAGATTAGAGATAGTTAGGGTCTAGATAGATTAGGTAGTTAGTTTTGGGGATATTTAATTTATGATTAAGTTAGGTGAATTAGTGTAGGTAGGTAAGCTAGAGACTTTAGTGTTAGGTTACAGTTAGGGAGGAAGGAGAAAGGGATGGATAGGCCTAGTGGAGTTGGGAGGGGGGTAATTAGGGGAAGGGCAGTGGAGAGGGGGCATAGAGGGAGGGGAGAAGTAGGGAGTAGTATGGGCAGGTCTAGGAGTCAAGGTTTGTGTGAAGGCTTTTTCCTTCCTCAAACCCTGGCAGAGGAGGGAAGGAGAGAGGGTGGAAGAGGAGTGGAGGTGGGAGGAGTGAGGAGGAGTCAGCCTCAACTAGGCACACAAAGAAAAGGGAGAGTGGGGCAGACTGTGGCAAGTGGAGCTGGGGCTGGTGGTAGCCTGTCACAGCCTGCAGGGACAGAGGAGGGAGAGAGGGCTGGTCCCCAGTCACAGGAGGGAGAGTCTGTGTCTGCTGGCCCTTTAGGTGTGAAGGGCAGGCTAAGAGAGGAGAGGTACTCCGAGGAGGAGAAGGAGGCTCTTGTTGAGGCCTACTTAGATAGGGCATCTCAGCTGGAGGGCGAGTGTCAGGAATAAGTTGTAAGAGTGGCAGTAAGCTGCTTAGGACGCAATCGTTCTACTGCCAGCATAAAACACCAATATCATGACTGCAGGAGGGAAACAAAAGTGAAGATGGCACAGCAGGTCAAATACGCGCGTGGGACAGATGGTGGTCCTAGTAAGCGGGTTCACCTGAAGTCATTGGAGGAGATGCTGTCCAACGTCATCTTGGGTGAAGCTGTCCCAGGATCTAAGGGAACAATGGACACCTCTGTGCCACCTGAAGAGGTGTATGAAGGTGAATATTCTATATTAAATAACCAAATATATGATGTATATATGTTTTAGATCATAAATATCCATCTGCTTTTAGCTACAAATGTCAATTTACATAGTTGTATTTAATATGTTCAGCAAGCACTCTGTATAGTATATCTGCTCCGACAAGCAAGGATATTGATAATATAATATCCAATAATATTAAACATTTCATATAAATCTGTCATTAACAATGTTCCTTTAAGACACAGTCTTTAATTTCATACCAAACACACTATACGTATGTGTGTATGTGTATGTATGTATGTGTGTATGTATGTGTGTGTATGTATGTATGTGTGTGTGTGTGTGAGTGTGTATGTATGTGTCTGTGTGTGTATATGCATGTATGTGTGTGTTTGTATGTATATATGTGTGTGTATGTATGTAGATATATACCCAAAAATATGGAATATAATCGTTTGTATTATTATGCTACAAAGTAATATATTCTATTAGATAGATAATGAAAGTATACAGTACATATATTTATTTGTAGGATACAAACAGGAGGAATATAAAGCTGAACCAACACCACAGCAGGATGTTCATGCATTCACTGAGGAGGATTAGGATGTCTATGGCGACACTACCTCCTATATCAGCCTCCTAGAAGGTGATACGCAGCAGCCCAGGGCATATGAGGTGTAGGATGTATCAGACCCTTCTCAATCTACCTCGGAGACGACATATCATGTTATGGGTTCTGAACCCCAGCAGACTCCTCCTCCTCAACACTGGCAGTTCATGCATACTCTGCTGCACCCACCGCAGCAGATGATGCACCCACCGCAGCAGATGATGCACCCCCCACAACATCATCCGCAGCAGCAGATTATGCACCCACCACAGCAGCAGACAGATCTGCATCATCTGTATTATATGTCTCCCACTCCTATGGCATACCGGGAATCCACACCACCACCCACTGCACCCACCAATGTTTTGCCAACAGTGCCATCACAGACAACCTCCCAGTCACCAATACGGAGAGACGCCCGTGAAACCAGCCAACAATTGGTTCCTGAGACACCAAGTCTACAACAGGGTCCGGCACAGTCCCAGCAGGATGATCTACTGAAGATGATACATAGAGAGCTTAGGCTGTCAAGGCTCCAGCAGCAGCAGGCTTTCAGGAGGATACAGAGCCAAATGGAAATGCATATTGCCTCACTCGTCCGCCTGGCAGAAGCAGTGGAAAGACTTGCGGATAGGCCGCAAACTCTATCCTCGCTTGCATCCTCCATCATCTTCCTGCAGGACCCTGAATCCCGTCTATTAGCCTCACATTCAGCTGGTGGGCATCACACAAGACGCCACACTTCCCCCCCAAATACCTCTCCTCCAAAGTCCAAATCCCTCCTAGGTTTAGCTTTCAACTAAGAATACCAAGAGAACAAAGCAAAATTGGTGATAAAAGTATCTAAGCCTCTGCAAACTGCCCCCTTATTTCAGTTCTTTTGACTTGCAATTTAGCCAATCAGTGCTCACTCCAGGGTAACTTCACGTGCATGAGCTCTATGTTATCTATATGAAACACATGAACTAATGCCCTCTAGTGGTCAAAATGCATTCAGATTAGAGGCAGTCTTCAAGGTCTAAGAAATTAGCATATTAACCTCCTAGAATTAGCTTTCAACTAAGAATACCAAAAGAACAAAGCAGAATTGGTGATAAAAGTAAATTGGAAAGTTGATTAAAATTACATTCCCTATTTAAATCATGAAAGTTTTTTTTTGGGACTTGACTGTCCCTTTGTTTTGCTGGTGCATATTTTTATGAGCTCTCGTATTTTGTATATCATAAGATTGCAAGTTTAGAATTTAAATAAATTAAGTAAAATAAAAAAAGTTAATTTCATTAAAGTGTTTTAACTGTGCATAAATGTCTTAAAGAAGGCACCACAAAAGCCAAGTTATTAAAAATAGTGTAAATATTAAAAATAGTTTTGACTTAGACCAGTGTTTCTCATTTCCAGTCATGATATCTGTACTAGAGGACAGATTAAATAGTCACTTGTTGGTCGAGAGCAGGTTAGTAACCATGGTTACTGATCAGCTCATCATTTCACCTGTGCTCTAGTTAAGATATCATGAAATTCTGGCTTGTTAGTGATACTTGAGGACTGGAAATGAGAAACACTGACTTGAAAATAAAACATTTATTGCAAAGGATTCTAAGAGAGACCCTAAAAGGTTTTTTAAGTATATAAATTGCAAAAATTTAATTAATTTTAATATAGGCTGCAATGTAAACTTTGATAAATGAAAATGCCCCTGTTTTTTTTTTTTTTTAATAACTTTATTTTTCCACAAACTCGATTTGAGATAGACACTACAAATCACCGTGATAACCAAAATACATCAATGCTTTTACATAATCAGACTTTCAAATAGTGAAGGTGAAGGAATTAGACAAGTAAAACGTAGCAATCTCTTCCCGAGCCCGTTTTTTTTTTCAAACCAGTAAGGGGAGGTGAGGGGGAGGGACTATGGGGAGAAGAAGGGTAGGTGGGTGATGGGACCTATCTGGGTAAGGGGCAAACTGTAGTGGAAGGGGGGGGGGAGGAGAAGGAACAAAAATAAATAAACATGAAACAAACAATTTTGTGCTTACTATTGCTGGCTCAGTCAGAAGGTTATGACACTAATCCTTATGCTGCTCTGTTAAACAATACATATGCAAGTTTAAATTTACAGTAAGCATGGAGGAAAATGCACAAGAGTGTACTTTAGTGATACCATCCTGAGCCCAAGCTCATTTCCCAATTAACCTTGCTGGAGTAAAGATGGACGGGGGAGATGGGAAGGCAGAACCGGGAACAAGAACAGGGCAGGGAGGTGGGGAATATGAAAAGAGGGGAGGGTAGGATGGAGAGGAAACAAAGGAGAAAATGCCCCTGTTTTTAATAGTATTTTTAAAAACCGGGCACTATTTCAACAAAGTTTACATTCACTTTAATATATGAGAAGGGTAGCATGATTAAAAGGACATTAAACACTTTGAGATGGTAATATAAAATTATAAAGCGTGTATATATTAAAAAAACCTCTGCAAAACACTTATTATTTATTTTGTCCCCTTTTCCTGTAATTTCATTCTGAAATTGTGGACTTTTCAGTTCCTGTTAGAAATGGAAGTGCAGAACATTGTTATATTCCACACAGCCATTAGCTGCACACTCTAGTGACCTATTTATAATTGTCTCTAATTTGTCAGAGCAGAGAAGGTTTCCTAAGTTACAACATGGCAACTCCAATTATTATAGACAATAAAACTTTACCCTTATTTTGTCAATATTTAACCAGCTAAAGAAACATAAAAAAAAATACATCTACATATTATTCTCAGAATAATATTTTCTCTGAATGCATCATTCAATCTAGCATTTATTTAGTGTTTAATGTCCCTTTAAAACAGTGTTTCTCAACTCCAGTCCTCAGGACCTTTAACAGGCCAGAGTTTCATTATATCTTAACTAGAGCACAGGTGAAATAATCATCTGTAGGGTGAGAGCAGGTTAGTAACCATGGTGACTGATCAAATGATTATCTCACCAGTGAATAATGAATATCTGGCCTGTAAGAGTCCTGAGGACTGGAGTTGAGAAACACTGCTTTAAACCCCTTAAGGACCAAGGCCATTTTTCAATTTCTTTCCCTTAAGGACCAGGGCTATTTTTACATTTCTGCGGTGTTTGTGTTTAGCTGTAATTTTCCTCTTACTCATTTACTGTACCCACACATATTATATATCGTTTTTTCTCGCCACTAAATGGACTTTCTAAAGATACCATTATTTTCATCATATCTTATAATTTACTATAAAAAAAATTATAAAATATGAGGAAAAAATGGAAAAAAACACACTTTTTCTAACTTTGGCCCCCAAAATCTGTTACACATCTACAACCACCAAAAAACACCCATGGTAAATAGTTTCTAAATTTTGTCCTGAGTTTAGAAATACCCAATGTTTACATGATCTTTGCTTTTTTGCAAGTTATAGGGCAATAAGTACAAGTAGCACTTGGCTATTTCCAAACCACTTTTTTTCAAAATTAGCGCTAGTTATATTGGAAAACTGATATCTTTCAGGAATTCTTGAATATCCCTTGACGTGTATATATTTTTTTTTAGAAGACATCCCAAAGTATTGATCTAGGCCCATTTTGGTATATTTCAAGCCACCATTTCACCGCCAAATGCGATCAAATAAAAAAAATTGTTCACTTTTTCACAATTCTTTTCACAAACTTTAGGTTTGTCACTGAAATTATTTACAAACAACTAGTGCAATTATGGCATATATGGTTGTAAATGCTTCTCTGGGATCCCCTTTGTTCAGAAATAACAGACATATATGGCTTTAGCGTTGCTTTTTGGTAATTAGAAGGCCGCTAAATACCACTGCGCACCACACGTGTATTATGCCCAGCAGTGAAGGGGTTAATTAGGGAGCATGTAGGGAACTTCTAGGGTTAATTTTAGCTTTAGTGTAGTGTAGTAGACAACCTCAAGTATTGATCAAGGCCCATCTTGGTATATTTCATGCCACCATTTCACCGCCAAATGCCATCAAATTAAAAAAAATCGTAAAATTTTTCACAATTTTAGGTTTCTCACTGAAATTATTTACTAACAGCTTGTGCAATTATGGCACACATGGTTGTAAATGCTTCTCTGGGATCCCCTTTGTTCAGAAATAGCAGGCATATATGGCTTTGGAGTTTCTTTTTGGTAATTACAAGGCGGCAAAATGCCGCTGCGCATCACACGTGTATTTTGTCTAGCAGTGAAGGGGTTAATTAGGTAGCTTGTAGGGAGCTTGCAGGGTTAATTTTAGCTTTAGTGTAGAGATCAGCCTCCCACCTGACACATCCCACCCCTGATCCCTCCCAAACAGTTCTCTTCCCTCCCTCACCCCAAAATTGTCCCCGCCATCTTAAGTACTGGCAGAAAGTCTGCCAGTACTAAAATAAAAGCTCTCTTTTAATTTTTTTATTTTTTCCCCAGCATATTTACATATGCTGCTGTGAAGGAGCCCCCCATAGCACCCAAAGTCCCTGAGCCCCCCCACACAGCTCTCTAATCTCCCTCCTCTCACTATTTGGTGCCATTTTGGGTACTGGCAGCTGTCTGCCAGTACCCACTTTTCAAACGTTTCAAACATTTTTTTAATATTTTCTTTTTCTGTAGTGTAGCTGCCCCCCCCTCAATACCCCCCTCTCCCAGATCCTTTTTATAAATACAAATGAAACCCCCATCACCCGCTCCCACCACGGATCACCTCCCGCTCCCACCACAACCGGACCGTTCAATAACGTTTATGTGCTAGATCGGCGCGCGCAGTGGCGCGCGGGGGCGCGCACATGCGCGCGCACGCAGCCCCGCCCCCGTGCACGCGCCCGCACGCACCGGGACTGATTCCGGAACAAGATTCCCAGCGATGGGCCACCCACCCTCCTCCCTATAACTGCTCCCACCCACCAACGATCGGCACCATCGCTGGCCGATGCAGAGAGGGCCACAGAGTGGCCCTCTCTGCATCGGTGTGCCAGAAAAGGTATTGCCATGATGCCTCAATATCGAGGCATCACAGCAATACCTTGAAAGCGGCTGGAAGCGATCAGGATCGCTTCCAACCGCTTTAAACACCTAGGTCGTACAGGGTACGTCGCTGGTCTTTAAAGACCAGGTTGTGTGCGACGTACCCTGTACGACTCGTGTCGTTAAGGGGTTAAAGGGTAGCATGATTAATAGTGACCAGGGGAAGGCTAATGAAGAATCCAAATCCCCACATTATTTATTTAGGCCTAGATTTAGAGTTCGGCGGTAGCCGTGAAAACCAGCGTTAGAGGCTCCTAACGCTGGTTTTAGGCTACCGCCGGTATTTGGAGTCAGTGATTAAAGGGTCTAACGCTCACTTTTCAGCCGCGACTTTTCCATACAGCAGATCCCCTTACGTCAATTGCGTATCCTATCTTTTCAGTGGGATCTTTCTAACTCCGGTATTTAGAGTCGTTTCTGAAGTGAGCGTTAGAGCTCTAACGACAAAACTCCAGCCGCAGGAAAATAGCAGGAGTTAAGAGCTTTCTGGCTAACGCCGGTTTATAAAGCTCTTAACTACTGTACTCTAAAGTACACTAACACCCATAAACTACCTATGTACCCCTAAACCGAGGTCCCCCCACATCGCCGCCACTCGATTAAAATTTTTTAACCCCTAATCTGCCAACCGCCACCTACGTTATACTTATGTACCCCTAATCTGCTGCCCCTAACCCCGCCGACCCCTATATTATATTTATTAACCCCTAACCTGCCCCCCACAACGTCGCCTCCACCTGCCTACACTTATTAACCCCTAATCTGCCGACCGCAAAGCGCCGCCACCTACGTTATCCTTATGTACCCCTAATCTGCTGCCCCTAACACCGCCGACCCCTCGATTATATTTATTAACCCCTAATCTGCCCCCCTCAACGTCGCCGACACCTGCCTACACTTATTAACCCCTAATCTGCCGAGCGGACCGCACCGCTACTATAATAAAGTTATTAACCCCTAACCCGCCTCACTAACCCTATCATAAATAGTATTAACCCCTAATCTGCCCTCCCTAACATCGCCGACACCTAACTTCAATTATTAACCCCTAATCTGCCGACCGGAGCTCACCGCTATTCTAATAAATGTATTAACCCCTAAAGCTAAGTCTAACCCTAACACTAACACCCCCCTAAGTTAAATATAATTTAAATCTAACGAAATTAATTAACTCTTATTAAATAAATTAATCCTATTTAAAGCTAAATACTTACCTGTAAAATAAATCCTAATATAGCTACAATATAAATTATAATTATATTATAGCTATTTTAGGATTAATATTTATTTTACAGGCAACTTGGTAATTATTTTAACCAGGTACAATAGCTATTAAATAGTTAAGAACTATTTACTATAGTTACCTAGTTAAAATAATAACAAAATTACCTGTAAAATAAATCCTAACCTAAGTTATAATTAAACCTAACACTACCCTATCAATAAATTAATTAAATAAACTACCTACAATTACCTACAATTAACCTAACACTACACTATCAATAAATAAATTAAATACAATTGCTACAAATAACTACAATTACATAAACTAACTAAAGTACAAAAAATAAAAAAGAACTAAGTTACAAAAAATAAAAAAATATTTACAAACATAAGAAAAATATTACAACAATTTTAAACTAATTACACCTACTCTAAGCCCCCTAATAAAATAACAAAGACCCCCAAAATAAAAAATTCCCTACCCTATTCTAAATTAATAAATGTAAAAGCTCTTTTACCTTACCAGCCCTGAACAGGGCCCTTTGCGGGGCATGCCCCAAGAAAATCAGCTCTTTTGCCTGTAAAAGAAAACATACAATACCCCCCCCCCAACATTACAACCCACCACCCACATACCCCTAATCTAACCCAAACCCCTATTGGAACAGCCAATAGAATGCGAGCTCAATCTGATTGGCTGATTGGATCAGCCAATCGGATTGAACTTGATTCTGATTGGCTGATGCCATCAGCCAATCAGAATATTCCTACCTTAATTCCGATTGGCTGATAGAATCCTATCAGCCAATCGGAATTCAAGGGACGCCATCTTGGATGACGTCCCTTAAAGGAACCGTCATTCGTCGTTCAGTCGTCGGGCCGGATGGATGTTCCGCGCTGGAGGTCTTCAGGATCCTGCCGCTTCGCTCCGGATGGAAGACCAGAGAAGATGCCGCCTGGATGAAGACTTCAATCGGATGGAAGATCCTCTTCTGCCCCGCTTGGGTGAAGACTTTGACCGGATCATGGACCTCTTCAGCCCCCCGCTTGGGCTTGGATCAGGACATCGGAGGAGCTCTTCAGGACGGATCGGTGAACCTGGATGGTGAAGACAAGGTAGGAAGATCTTCAGGGGCTTAGTGTTAGGTTTATTTAAGGGGGGTTTGGGTTAGATTAGGGGTATGTGGGTGGTGGGTTGTAATGTTGGGGGGGGGGTATTGTATGTTTTCTTTTACAGGCAAAAGAGCTGATTTTCTTGGGGCATGCCCCGCAAAGGGCCCTGTTCAGGGCTGGTAAGGTAAAAGAGCTTTTACATTTATTAATTTAGAATAGGGTAGGGAATTTTTTATTTTGGGGGTCTTTGTTATTTTATTAGGGGGCTTAGAGTAGGTGTAATTAGTTTAAAATTGTTGTAATATTTTTCTTATGTTTGTAAATATTTTTTTATTTTTTGTAACTTAGTTCTTTTTTATTTTTTGTACTTTAGCTAGTTTATGTAATTGTAGTTATTTGTAGCAATTGTATTTAATTTATTTATTGATAGTGTAGTGTTAGGTTAATTGTAGGTAATTGTAGGTAGTTTATTTAATTAATTTATTGATAGGGTAGTGTTAGGTTTAATTATAACTTAGGTTAGGATTTATTTTACAGGTAATTTTGTTATTATTTTAACTAGGTAACTATTAAATAGTTCTTAACTATTTAATAGCTATTGTACCTGGTTAAAATAATTACCAAGTTGCCTGTAAAATAAATATTAATCCTAAAATAGCTATAATATAATTATAATTTATATTGTAGCTATATTAGGATGTATTTTACAGGTAAGTATTTAGCTTTAAATAGGAATAATTTATTTAATAAGAGTTAATTAATTTCGTTAGATTTAAATTATATTTAACTTAGGGGGTGTTAGTGTTAGGGTTAGATTTAGCTTTAGGGGTTAATCCATTTATTATAGTAGCGATGAGCTCCGGTCGTCAGATTAGGGGTTAATAATTGAAGTTAGGTGTCGGCGATGTTAGGGAGGGCAGATTAGGGGTTAATACTATTTATGATAGGGTTAGTGAGGCGGGTTAGGGGTTAATAACTTTATTATAGTAGTGGTGCGGTCCGCTCAGCAGATTAGGGGTTAATAAGTGTAGCAGGTGTCGGCGACGTTGAGGGGGGCAGATTAGGGGTTAATAATAATAATGTAGGGTCGGCGGTGTTAGGGGCAGCAGATTAGGGGTACATAGGGATAACGTAGGTTGCGGCGCTTTGCGGTCGGCAGATTAGGGGTTAATAATAATATGCAGGGGTCAGCGATAGCGGGGGCGGCAGATTAGGGGTTAATAAGTGTAAGGTTAGGGGTGTTTAGACTCGGGGTTCATGTTAGGGTGTTAGGTGCAGACGTAGGAAGTGTTTCCCCATAGGAAACAATGGGGCTGCGTTAGGAGCTGAACGCTGCTTTTTTGCAGGTGTTAGGTTTTTTTTCAGCTCAAACAGCCCCATTGTTTCCTATGGGGGAATCGTGCACGAGCACGTTTTTGAGGCTGGCCGCGTCCGTAAGCAACTCTGGTATCGAGAGTTGCATTTGCGGTAAAAATGCTCTACGCTCCTTTTTTGGAGCCTAACGCAGCATTTGTTTGAACTCTCGATACCAGAGTTAATTTTATGGTGCGGCCAGAAAAAAGCCTGCGGAGCGTTAACAGCCCATCTACCGCCAAACTCCAAATCTAGGCCTTAGTGTTTAATGTCCCTTTAAGTCTGTAAAGGGATACGAAACCCAATTTTTTTCTTTTGTGCTTCAGACAGAGCATATCATTTTTTTTAAAAAGTTTTCAATTTACTTCAATTATCAAATTTGCATTTTATTTCTCATGGTAATTTTTGTTGAAGAGCTATCTAGATAGGTATTTTGCACATGTCTGGAACACTACATCACAGGAAAAAAAAGTGCTGTCACCCAGGGCTCTTGTTAATGTCTCACATTCTTACAAAACTGCTGCCATATACGTAGTATGTGCACGTATCTGAGCTTACCTCCCTGCTTTTCAATAAAGAATACTAAAAGAATGAAGAAAATTTGATAATGGAAGTAAACTGGAAAGTTCTTTAATATTAAATGCTCTGTCTGAATCATAAAAAAAAAAATGTGGGTTTCATGTCCCTTTAAGGCACAAAGGCTCTGAACTTGAATTTGAGGCTTGTTGCCCCATCTACCAGTGCAGAGAGTTATGAAGATGGTTATGAGAATGCCCATAAAGAGAGTTGGGTATTATACCATTTGGAGGTTAATGTTGATGTTTATGTGAGTACAGAGACCTGCCCTGTATTCTACAAGGACTAATCCAGGTGTGCACTGACTCATTACTGTAAAGTTTTTTTTGAACATTAAAATAAAAGTCAGCTCTATTGCTAGATCATCGTAACTCATTGTTTAGGTGATGTTAGTAGATGATTCACATCCTTTTTACACAGTCAGGAATTAAAAAAACTGTTACTCGCTATCCATAGGTAACATTGATATAATCACACTTTAAAGTTTTTATATCTTTGGATCTATGGAATAGATTTTAACCAAAGAACAATTTCCACGACTCCTTGCAAAATGTCATGAAGGCTAAATAAAATCCCATAATGCCAAATGTGAAACATGTTATTTTAAAGGGATATGAAACCCAAATGTTTTCTTTCATGATTCATGACAGAGCATGCAATTTTAAGCAACTTTTATTTTACTCCTATTATAAATTTTTCTTTGTTCTCATGGTATCTTTATTTGAAAAAGCAGGAATGTAAGCTTAGGGGCCAGCGCATTTTAAGTTCAGTACCCTGGGTAGTGCTTGCTGATTGATGGCTACATTTAGGCACCAATCAGCAAATGCTACCCATGTGCTAAACCAAAAAAAATCCGACTCCTAAGCATTCATAGCTACTTAATTATGAATAAGCTACTTATACAGTATCAATTTAGTAAATACAAACCCCCATAGTGAGTTTTTTTTTTTTTTTTCAAACAAGCTTTATTGCGGATTCAAACATACAGGTCAAAAAGAGAGCAATACACAATACATGAATTATAAGGGAGGTTAGTACCCATGTGATAAAAGGGAAGAGTCCTTCTTTGTTTAAGTGTAGATGTCCATATCTTGAGCTTGATGTGAGGGTATTCCCCTCTAAAGATCCTTTGGACCCAGGGTTGCCCCTGGGTTCATATTGATTGAGACGTCAGGGCACTAGTTCAGTGATCTCTATTTTGATAAGCTTGACTTTTCAACATATTTTTTAACAATTAACTGTTCAAACCTCAATATGTATATATGAAACATAGAATTCAAGTAAATACATCTTGCTTACACCGGGAAAAGAGGAGAGAAGTAGTTTGTTCATGAGAAGAAGAAAAGGTGGTCAGAAAAGAGTAAGAGAGGGGGAGGGGGATAGATGTGTGGGAAGGAAAAGAAAAAAACATAATTTACGCTTACCTGATAAATTTATTTCTCTTGTAGTGTAGTCAGTCCACGGGTCATCCATTACTTATGGGATTATATCTCCTCCCCAACAGGAAGTTGCAAGAGGATCACCCAAGCAGAGCTGCTATATAGCTCCTCCCCTCACATGTCATATCCAGTCATTCGACCGAAACAAGACGAGAAAGGAGAAACCATAGGGTGCAGTGGTGACTGGAGTTTAATTAAAATTTAGATCTGCCTTAAAAGACAGGGCGGGCCGTGGACTGACTACACTACAAGAGAAATACATTTATCAGGTAAGCATAAATTATGTTTTCTCTTGTTAAGTGTAGTCAGTCCCCGGTCATCCATTACTTATGGGATACCAATACCAAAGCTAAAGTACACGGATGAAGGGAGGGACAAGGCAGGAACTTTAAACGGAAGGAACCACTGCCTGAAGCACCTTTCTCCCAAAAATAGCCTCCGAAGAAGCAAAAGTGTCAAATTTGTAAAATTTTGAAAAAGTGTGAAGCGAAGACCAAGTCGCGGCCTTGCAAATCTGTTCAACAGAGGCCTCATTTTTAAAGGCCCAGGTGGAAGCCACAGCTCTAGTAGAATGAGCTGTAATTCTTTTAGGAGGCTGCTGTCCAGCAGTCTCATAGGCTAAAAGTATTATGCTACGAAGCCAAAAAGAGAGAGAGGTAGCCGAAGCCTTTTGACCTCTCCTTTGTCCAGAGTAAACGACAAACAGGGAAGAAGTTTGACGAAAATCTTTAGTTGCCTGCAAATAGAACTTCAGGGCACGGACTACGTCCAGATTATGCAAAAGTCGTTCCTTCTTTGAAGAAGGGTTAGGACACAATGATGGAACAACAATCTCTTGATTGATATTCCTGTTAGAAACCACCTTAGGCAAGAACCCAGGTTTAGTACGCAGAACTACCTTGTCTGAATGAAAAATCAGATAAGGAGAATCACAATGTAAGGCAGATAACTCAGAGACTCTTCGAGCCGAGGAAATAGCCATCAAAAACAGAACTTTCCAAGATAACAGTTTGATATCAATGGAATGAAGGGGTTCAAATTGAACTCCTTGCAGAACGTTAAGAACTAAGTTTAAGCTCCACGGCGGAGCAACAGTCTTAAACACAGGCTTAATCCTAGCCAAAGCCTGACAAAAAGCCTGAACGTCTGGAACTTCTGCCAGACGTTTGTGTAGAAGAATAGACAGGGCAGAAATCTGTCCCTTTAACGAACTAGCAGATAAGCCCTTTTCTAAACCCTCTTGTAGAAAAGACAATATCCTAGGAATCCTAACCTTACTCCATGAGTAACTCTTGGATTCGCACCAATATAAATATTTACGTCATATCTTATGGTAAATTTTTCTGGTAACAGGTTTCCTAGCCTGTATTAAGGTATCAATAACCGACTCCGAGAAGCCACGCTTTGATAGAATCAGGAGTTCAATCTCCATGCAGTCAGCCTCAGAGAAATTAGATTTGGATGGTTGAAAGGACCCTGAATTAGAAGGTCCTGCCTCAGAGGCAGAGACCATGGTGGACAAGACGACATGTCCACTAGGTCTGCATACCAGGTCCTGCGCGGCCATGCAGGCGCTATCAGAATCACCGATGCTCTCTCCTGTTTGATCTTGGCAATCAGTCGAGGAAGCATCGGAAATGGTGGAAACACATAAGCCATGTTGAAGACCCAAGGTGCTGTCAGAGCATCTATCAGCACCGCTCCCGGGTCCCTGGACCTGGATCCGTAACAAGGAAGCTTGGCGTTCTGGCGAGACGCCATGAGATCCAGATCTGGTTTGCCCCAACGATGAATCAGTTGAGCGAAGACCTCCGGATGAAGTTACCACTCCCCTGGATGAAAAGTCTGGCGACTTAGAAAATCCGCCTCCCAGTTCTCCACGCCTGGGATGTTGATCGCTGACAGGTGGCAAGAGTGAGACTCTGCCCAGCGAATTATCTTTGAGACTTCCAACATCGCTAGGGAACTTCTGGTTCCCCCTTGATGGTTGATGTAAGCCACAGTCGTGATGTTGTCCGACTGAAATCTGATGAACCTCAGAGTTGCTAACTGAGGCCAAGCTAGAAGAGCATTGAATATTGCTCTTAACTCCAGAATATTTATTGGGAGGAGTTTCTCCTCCTGTGTCCATGATCCCTGAGCCTTCAGGGAATTCCAGACTGCGCCCCAACCTAGAAGGCTGGCGTCTGTTGTTACAATCGTCCAATCTGGCCTGCGAAAGGTCATCCCCATGGACAGATGGGGCCAAGAAAGCCACCATAGAAGAGATTCTCTGGTCTCTTGATCCAGATTTAGCCGAGGGGACAAATCTGAGTAATCCCCATTCCACTGACTTAGCATGCACAATTGCAGCGGTCTGAGATGCAGGCGCGCAAATGGCACTATGTCCATTGCCGCTACCATTAAGCCGATTACTTCCATGCACTGAGCTACTGACGGGTGTGGAATGGAATGAAGGGCACGGCAAGCATTTAGAAGTTTTGATAACCTGGCCTCCGTCAGGTAAATTCAGGTAAATTCTCATCTCTACAGAATCTATAAGAGTCCCTAGGAAGGGAACCCTTGTAAGTGGTAATAGAGAACTCTTTTCCACGTTCACCTTCCACCCATGCAACCTCAGAAATGCCAGAACTATCTCTGTATGAGACTTGGCAGTTTGAAAACTTGACGCTTGTATCAGAATGTCGTCTAGGTACGGAGCCACCGCTATACCTCGCGGTCTTAGTACCGCCAGAAGAGAGCCCAGAACCTTTGTAAAGATTCTTGGAGCCGTAGCTAACCCGAAGGGAAGAGCTACAAACTGGTAATGCCTGTCTAGAAAGGCAAATCTTAGGTACCGATAATGATCCTTGTGAATCGGTATGTGAAGGTAGGCATCCTTTAAGTCCACTGTGGTCATGTACTGACCCTCTTGGATCATGGGTAGGATGGTTCGAATAGTTTCCATTTTGAATGATGGAACTCTTAGGAATTTGTTTAGGATTTTTAAGTCCAAGATTGGTCTGAAGGTTCCCTCTTTCTTGGGAACCACAAATAGATTTGAATAGAATCCTTGCCCGTGTTCCGTCCGCGGAACTGGGTGGATCACCCCCATTAGTAAGAGGTCTTGTACACAGCGTAGAAACGCCTCTTTCTTTATTTGGTTTGCTGATAACCTTGAAAGATGAAATCTCCCTTGTGGAGGAGAAGCTTTGAAGTCCAGAAGATATCCCTGAGATATGATCTCCAACGCCCAGGGATCCTGGACATCTCTTGCCCAAGCCTGGGCGAAGAGAGAAAGTCTGCCCCCCACTAGATCCGTTTCTGGATAGGGGGCCCTCTCTTCATGCTGTCTTGGGGGCAGCAGCAGGTTTTCTGGCCTGCTTGCCCTTGTTCCAGGACTGGTTAGTTTTCCAGCCCTGTCTGTAACGAGCAACAGCTCCTTCCTGTTTTGGAGCGGAGGAAGTTGATGCGGCTCCTGCCTTGAAATTTCGAAAGGGCACGAAAATTAGACTGTTTGGCCTTTGCTTTGGCCCTGTCCTGAGAGAGGGTATGACCCTTACCTCCAGTAATGTCAGCAATAATTTCCTTCAAACCAGGCCCGAATAAGGTCTGCCCCTTGAAAGGAATGTTGAGTAATTTAGACTTCGAAGTCACATCAGCTGACCAGGATTTAAGCCATAGCGCACTACGCGCTTGGATGGCGAATCCGGATTTCTTAGCCGTTAGTTTAGTCAAATGAACAATGGCATGAGAAACAAATGAGTTAGCTAGCTTAAGTGTTCTAAGCTTGTCAATAATTTCAGTCAATGGAGCTGTATGCGATGGCCTCTTCCAGAGACTCAAACCAGAATGCCGCCGCGGCCATGACAGGCGCAATGCATGCAAGGGGCTGTAAAATAAAACCTTGTTGAACAAACATTTTCTTAAGGTAACCCTTCTAATTTTTATCCATTGGATCTGAAAAGCACAACTAGTCCTCCACCGGGATACGTGTACGCTTAGCTAAAGTAGAAACTGCTCCCTCCACCTTAGGGACCGTCTGCCATAAGTCCCGTGTGGTGGCGTCTATTGGAAACATTTTCCTGAATATAGGAGGGGGGGAAAAGGGCACACCGGGTCTATCCCACTCCTTGCTAATAATTTCTGTAAGCCTCTTAGGTATAGGAAAAAAATCAGTACACACCGGTACCGCATAGTATCTATCCAGCCTACATAATTTCTCTGGAATTGCAACCGTGTTACAATCATTCAGAGCCGCTAATACCTCCCCTAGCAATACGCGGAGGTTCTCAAGCTTAAATTTAAAATTAGAAATCTCTGAATCCAGTCTCCCTGGATCAGATCCGTCACCCACAGAATGAAGCTCTCCGTCCTCATGTTCTGCAAATTGTGACGCAGTATCGGACATGGCTCTCCCATCATCAGAGCGCTCTGTCCTTAACCCAGAGCAATCGCGCTTGCCTCTTAATTCTGGCAATTTAGATAATACTTCTGTCATAACAGTAGCCATGTCTTGCAAAGAAATCGCTATGGGCGTCCCTGATGTAATTGGCGCCATATTAGCGTGCATCCCCTGAGCGGGAGGCGAAGGGTCTGACACGTGGGGAGAGTTAGTCGGCATAACTTCCCCCTCGTCAGAATCTTCTGGTGATATTTCTTTTATAGTTAAAGACTGATCTTTACTGTTTAAGGTGAAATCAATACATTTAGTACACATTCTCCTATGGGGCTCCACCATGGCTTTCAAACATAATGAACAAGTAGTTTGCTCTGTGACAGACATGTTTAAACAGACTAGCAATGAGACTAGCAAGCTTGGAAAACACTTTAAACAAGTTTACAAGCAATATAAAAAACGTTACTGCACCTTTAAGAAACACAAATTGTCAAAATTTGAAATAACAGTGAAAAAAGGCAGTTACACTAACGAAATTTTTACAGTGTATGTAACAAGTTAGCAGAGCATTGCACCCACTTGCAAATGGATGATTAACCCCTTAATACCAAAAACAGAATAACAATCTAATAATTAACGTTTTTATCACAGTCAAACACACTGTCACAGGTCTGCTGTGACTGATTACCTCCCTCAAAATGAATTTTGAAGACCCCTGAGCTCTCTAGAGACGATCTGAATCATGGAGGATGAAGTAGGAAGATTGTGACTGAATTTTTACTGCGCAAAAAAGCGCTAAAATAGGCCCCTCCCACTCATATTACAACAGTGGGGAAGCTCAGTTAACTGTTTCTATGCAGAAAACAAAGATAGCCATTTGGTAAAAATCATGCCCCAATAAGTTTTATCACCAAGTACCTCACAAAAAAGATTAACATGCTAGTAAACGTTTTGAAAATACATTTTAAAAAACTATGAAGTGTTATTAATAAGCCTGCTACCAGTCGCTTTTACTGCAGTTAAGGCTCATACATTACTTCAGTATTAACAGTATTTTCTGAGTCAAATTCCATTCCCTAGAAAAATACTTCAGTGTACACACACTCATCAGCCTAATACCAGTCGCTATCACTGCATTTAAGGCTGAACTTACGTTAAATTGGTATTAGCAGTATTTTCTCAGTCAATTCCATTCCTTAGAAAAATAATTTACTGCACATACCTCGTTTGCAGGGGGGCCCTGCATGCTATTCCCCTTTTCTGAAGTTACCTCACTCCTCAGAATGTATGAGAACAGCCAGTGGATCTTAGTTACGTCTGCTAAGATCATAGAAAACGCAGGCAGATTCTTCTTCTAATGCTGCCTGAGAACAAACAGCACACTCCGGTGCCATTTAAAATAAACTTTTGATTGAAGAAATAAACTAAGTTTAAAAACACCACAGACCTCTCACAACGACCTATCTTTAGTTAGGTTGCAAGAGAATGACTGGATATGACATGTGAGGGGAGGAGCTATATAGCAGCTCTGCTTGGGTGATCCTCTTGCAACTTCCTGTTGGGGAGGAGATATAATCCCATAAGTAATGGATGACCCGTGGACTGACTACACTTAACAAGAGAAATAAATAGAAAAAACACTGCAATGCGTCTGTTAGCAGGGGAATAGCCGCATTTATACGGGTGTTAGGTCTGCTTATAAAGTTCACGTGTTGTATGGATAGCTAAGGGGTGGGGTTCCCATAGTGAGTTTTTATATATATAACTCAACAATTCTATGTAAAAATGATATAAAGACAAATATACGATCATATGCAGTGAACAAGATGACAGTAATAAAAACCACACCACAGTTGTCTTACAAAGAACTAACAAATCCGCCACATAATTTCCGACTAACGTAAAAAACAACCTTCAATTAAGATAATAATATAACTATATAAACGATACAAGTAAAACTATTTTTATACATCGTAGAATATCACGGACAACTGAGTAAGACACTGTGCTCAATTGTAAACATGATCAGCCAATTGAATTGAATCAGGAAATCGCCTCTGAACTGTGAATGGTCAGAAGCACTCTGACGCATGTACAAAGTAAACAGCAATAACCTGTGACTAATAGACAGATCGAACAACCAATAGACATACCTCACTCCTCCTGGTAATAGCCTATCACAAAGAGAAGGAGAGACTTGGAAACAAATAAATACTAACAAACAGAGCCGGTGCGTACCCCTCTGAAGAAGCGTGATGTGAAACACGTGTCAGGGGCGTACATGTGAGGAGCATTGACCTATTTTTCATATGCACTAGATCATCTTGAATTGAAGGTGCAGCAACTCTTTTTTTCGCACATATCTCCTTTTGCCTTTTTGTGTACAAGTACATATTCTATTTGCTAGCCACCTCATAACAAACAGGTCTTTGATTTAATACAGACTACTTAATTACTTTTGTTAAGTTTGTTATCAGTGATTATAAATAGTGCACAGACCCACACAACTTGCATTTTAGCCACAGGAGTGAGTACAATGTTAACTACAGGGCACACATGAACTAGCAGTGTCTAACTGGGAAAACCTGTCAAAATGCACTGAGATAAGAGGCGGCCTTCAATGGCTTAGACATTAGCATATGAGCCTACCTAGGTTTAGCTTTCAACAAAGAATACCAAGAGAACAAAGTAAATTTGATGATAAAAGTAAGTTGTAAAGTAGTTTAAAATTACATGCCATATATGAATCATGAACGTTTCATTTTGACTTGACTGTCCCTTTAAATAATGAGTGATATGGTAAAACGACTAAAGCGCTCTTTAAACTGAAATTTTTGAGACGTTAACAGTTGACCAATACAATTAATTTTGGTTTTAAAATACATAACTGGTATATTAAATTGACATTTTATAAGATATTGACATCACCGAGTGTGGCACTGTGAGTTATTTTTTAAAGGGCCACTAAAGTCAAAATTAAAGTTTCATGATTATGATAGAGCATGGAATTTAAAAAAAAAACTTTCCGTATGCTTCCATTTTAAAAATGTGCTGATTCTTTTTACATGCAACTTTCTGAGGCTCCAGCTCCTACTGAGCATGTGCAAGAATACAGTACATATATATATATGTATTTTGTAATAGTTGTCACATGGTACGGGGGAGGGAAAAATTTGTATTAAAGGGACAGTATATGCCAATTTTCATATAACTGCATGTAATAGACACTAATATAAAGAAGAATATGCACAGATACTGATCTAAACATCCAGTATAAAACCTTTTAAAAACTTACTTAGAAGCTCCCAGTTTAGCACTCAAGGCCGTATTGGCCTACCAGGGCACCAGGAGATTTCCCAGTGGGCTGCAACAGCTGGGGCTGGCCAGCTACAATTTAATGGGGTAGTGCGGCTGTATCTCCTCAAGTCAAGTTACATTGTGAAACACACTGTTTTCAGTGTCTTCTCCACATCACACTATGGATAATCATTTTCACATAGTGAAATCATCTAAAAACATTTATGCAAAGAATATTCCAGTGTACAATGTCCCTTTAACTTTAAAATTTGCCAGAAACTATTCTACTGATCATTTCAAATTCAAAAATAAGTGCTATTGCATTGTATTTTTGTGTATTGCTCAGTTATTCAATTCTACTGTAGTTTGTGGTCCTTTAGTGGCACTTGGATTGAGGACAGACCCAGCCTTTGGTTCCATCCTTGTCATATTTCTGCCATGTAAGGGGGATAGCCAGGCTCAGTGTTACCCTCCTCTTCACTCCCCCCACATGGGCACCATGCACATTATTTTATTATTAATATATATTTGTTCTTTATTTTCAAACTTTATGCAAAAGATAAGGCAAACATGGTCACATTATAGTATTATTTTGGCACAGTGCTCATAAATGGTTGCCAGCCCCTGGGCCAGGTGGTTTGCTTTTGACCACAAGGCAGCAGAACACAAATAAGAATAGAACAGTTTTTATCCTCTTGAGTGAAAATATTGCCTTCAAGTATTGAAGATATTTTGTAAATATTGTTATGTCATTTTATTTACAGCTTTACATCTTTCCATGTCTATTCCTGTTCGCAATGTGTTTCAGTCTGTGCTTTTTTCACTTCTGCTTTGCCTAGCTCATATGCCAGTTGTAATTTCTGAAGTCCTCGTGCCATGAATGCCGCACGTTCATCACCTCCAAATAGTACGATCCACTCTCTAAGCTCTGTGTCACAGGACTGAGTGTGCTGGGGTACACTGATAGAGTTGGCATTTTTACATAGTTCCGATTTTGTCCTCGCTGGGAGAGCAGGAAAACTACGCATTTTTGCTTCCATTGAACCTGCATGCCAACAAGAGAACAAGCAGCATTAAAGAACACAGTTGATTAATTCTTTCTTGTTGGATAAAAATAACAATTGACAGAAATGAATGTGGTTCATTTCTAAATGGAATTTAATTTTCATTTGAAATAAATATAACAGAAAAACAACTGTAAATGTAATACATTTTAAGAACAGTTAATAAACATTTAAAGGGACATTACCGTCAAAATCTAAATGCACACAGATTAATTACATCTTTGAACAGAAACATATTTGCAATATATTTGTATTAGCAAAAATGCTTCTAGTAAAAGTTATTACTGTTTTAGTGTTAACATTTTATCTAGATATTGTCACTGCACTCTCATTTTAAATAATGCAGCTGCTAAGATCATCATAGGGGCTTGAACCATGTCAGCAATGAACAAATTGAGTCATTACCAGATGGTAAAAGAACCGTAGGGTCTCTGAGCAAGAGCTATGTTTAAAATGCTGGTGCACGGTGCATACTTAAATACACTTTTGAAACAGCTATAGCTTTTATTAGAAGCATTTTTGCTAACGCATGTATATTACAAATTTGCTTCTGTTCAATACCGAAATGCACCCATGTGGTTTACAATTTTAGCTGGAATATCCCTTTAAGCAAAGATACATTTTATTACAATTGAGAAGAGTTGAAGTATAAGAAAGAAGAAGAAGGAACACGTTTTTGTCCCATGGGCAGTACTAGCTCAGATGAGTGCTTTTTTGAACAAACAGAATACGCAAAAGCTTTATGATATTTTTCAAGTACAATAGAAATAGGGAGAAAAAAAACAGACAGAATATCACTAGTTAGAGGGACATTAAATTAATTTGTATGTGACGTCTAAAAGAGGACATTTTAATATATAATACACTCACAGTTTAAAAAAATAAATAAAAAAACTGCAAAAAAATAAATACAATTCCTGTGCTAAAAAATTAAATGTTTCTTTCATGATTCAGATAGAGCATAGAATTTTATACTACGTTTCTTTGTTCTTTTTTATCTTTTGTTGAAAAGCAGGGACGTAACCTCAGGGGCGTGCACATGTCTGGAGCACTATATGGCAGCAGTTTTGCCAGAATGTTGTTATCCATTTGCAAGAGCACTAGATGGTAGCGTTATTTCCTGCCATTTAGTGCTCCAGACAGCTATATAGGTATCTCTTTACCAAAGAACACCAGTGGAATGAAGCAAATCTGATAATAAAAAAAAATTGTATGTTCTGTCTGAATCACAAAATATTTTTTTTTAGGTTTTACTTCTCTTTATGATTTATGCTTCTGTGGTGTGTCACTGTCTACCTATAGAGGGCTAGAGTACGAGGGGGGTTATAGAAGCTGTTTGTGCATGCCGGAAGTAGCAAGTTGAACGTAAACACGTTCGCTCAAACGCAATTTAATTTTACGTGCTTCGGGGAATTGCGACCTCAGAGCTCTGGTTAACTGTCAAGCTAAAAAAAAAGTTTCACAAAACACATAAAAATACATTTAAAAGTACAGTTACACACATAATAACTGTATAATAAAATATTGCATTAAAAAGTTATAAGAGCTGAAAGATATGAGGTCTTAAGTGTTAAAAAAAAAGTCATGCAAAATCTTTAAAATAGAGATACATACATATACATGTCTAAATATGTGTGCGTATATATATATATATATATATGTTTACATATGTATTTATGTGTATATATGTATTTAAAGACATATATACACATATAAACACATAAAAACATATACAATATATAATAAAGATAGAAAAAATACCAGGGTATATAAGATTACCCTAGAACAGCAAGGGATAAATAAACGGCACACATAAGAGACTTTCAAAAATTTAATAATAATAAGTTCCCAAAATACACTTCAGTATATAGCAATATCTTATCTGTCAATTTCAGTCACCACTAAAGACAGCAAAATCTAAAACATTTAAAGTGCACTGAGACCTAATTCTTTCCCTATACTATAAATCTCAGAAAAAACATCATAAACAATCAGGGGTTAACCAGAAAACTTATGTTTATAACGAATTGTACATAGAATCTAATGTTTATAGGACATATATAGTAGGTAGGCAAAATACATGTTATATATATGGCTGCAGTCCAAACAGGGGTGAACTATATTGTATATAGAAAAGCGCTTTTTTCCTTTTTGGTATGTACCAGGGAATCTCCTCTTAAGGCAAATGGATATGCCGCAGTTAGTGCTGCTGTATAGGGAGTCTCTAGCAAGTATAGTAATTCAGTTGGAAAACACAGCATATACTTAGCTTAAGTCCTCCGGTTTTTGTTGCTTCCACTTTTCTTCTGCTTGCAAGCACCTGTGATAATTGCTTGGCGTGTGACGTCAACAGACAGTGGGAGTGGTGTAGCGTCACCAGGGACTGTGAGTGGCTGTAAACGGAAGGATCCAGTTGAATCAATCTTTACGTTGTCAGTTTTGCCAAGAACTTTGACAAAAGGCTGTATCACAATGTTATATGTATGTTCACCTATCGTATAGGCACATCTTCCATTGCACTCCAATAGCACACTCCTCAAACCACTTACTCCACTGTCGGAGTCACACCAGGAAAATTCGTAGCTCACTTGAAATGTACAGCTGCATGTATAGAGCCAAAATGTCTCTGAAGAAACATGAGATTCAGGGAATAGGTCTAGTCAGGTGCACTAGAAATTCTGGCCCACGGTACATTCGACAGGTACCTGGGTTCTCATAAACACATAGTGCCAACGCACGTTTCTCCCCCACCTCCAGTATGTGTTACAGGGGATCATCAGGGCATATAGAGTCCTCAATGGACTTCCTCTTTTATGCAGATATCTAATTGCTTACAGGTGTTTTTTCCCAAGTATCCTTGCAACACCTTAAAGCTGTATCACTTTTAACCCTGTATCAAAAAGCCTCTCAAAACTCAAAATTGTGTTAGAAAGTAATAGATACATATATGTTGGTTCAACCTAATTCCTGGTTACCCCCAATACTTTCAATTACACAACAGAAGAGAGATAGAAATTACTCTCTATCCTGGCGCACACTTCAAACAGATGTTTATTATATTTAAAACGAATGAAAATTTATAAAAAGTGGACAAATTCAAGCTTATCATTTAAACCTTTTGGGAACCTAGTTCCCAGTCTGTAGATCCATTTCGCCTCTTTTTGCAGGAGGACCCTATCATTATTGCCACCACGTCCATTTGTGATGCCTTTATCTATTATGATAAATTTCAATGAATCTACATTTTTATTATGTACATTACAAAAATGCCTAGCAACGTTAGTTTCTCTGGAGTGGAGAATATTGTCTCTGTGCTCCTGTACTCGGTCCTTCACCAATCTTTTCGTTTTTCCAACATAGAAGACCGGACAGCAGCACCGCAGAAGATATATCACCCCTTCCGATTTGCAATTGAAAAAGAATCTTATGTCAAAGATCTTTCCATCCTGGACAGAGAATTGTTTAGTGCTATCCATGTGGGCACAGTATACACAGTGCCCACATGGAAAGCTACCCTTAATACCTCTGTCCTTTCTCAGCCAGTCAGAGGCCGAGGGGCCCCTTGAAAATTGGCTCCTCACCAATTTGTCCTTTAAGCTCTGTGCTTTTCTAGCCGTCAACAATGGGGTATCCCCCATCACACTGTTCACTTTTTCATCAAGGGATAAGATGTGCCAATTTTTCTTAAAAGCTGACCTTAAACTCTCCCATTGATTATTGAAGTTAGCGATAAATCTAATCTTGCTATTTTCATTTTTAGAGTTGTTACTATATAGTAAATCATCCCTGGACATATTTCTGGCTTTCCAGAGAGATTTCTTAAGGCACTTATTGGAATAGCCTCTTTTTAGGAATCTCTCTTTCTAAACTAACGTTGCTAGGCATTTTTGTAATGTACATAATAAAAATGTAGATTCATTGAAATTTATCATAATAGATAAAGGCATCACAAATGGACGTGGTGGCAATAATGATAGGGTCCTCCTGCAAAAAGAGGCGAAATGGATCTACAGACTGGGAACTAGGTTCCCAAAAGGTTTAAATGATAAGCTTGAATTTGTCCACTTTTTATAAATTTTCATTCGTTTTAAATATAATAAACATCTGTTTGAAGTGTGCGCCAGGATAGAGAGTAATTTCTATCTCTCTTCTGTTGTGTAATTGAAAGTATTGGGGGTAACCAGGAATTAGGTTGAACCAACATATATGTATCTATTACTTTCTAACACAATTTTGAGTTTTGAGAGGCTTTTTGATACAGGGTTAAAAGTGATACAGCTTTAAGGTGTTGCAAGGATACTTGGGAAAAAACACCTGTAAGCAATTAGATATCTGCATAAAAGAGGAAGTCCATTGAGGACTCTATATGCCCTGATGATCCCCTGTAACACATACTGGAGGTGGGGGAGAAACGTGCGTTGGCACTATGTGTTTATGAGAACCCAGGTACCTGTCGAATGTACCGTGGGCCAGAATTTCTAGTGCACCTGACTAGACCTATTCCCTGAATCTCATGTTTCTTCAGAGACATTTTGGCTCTATACATGCAGCTGTACATTTCAAGTGAGCTACGAATTTTCCTGGTGTGACTCCGACAGTGGAGTAAGTGGTTTGAGGAGTGTGCTATTGGAGTGCAATGGAAGATGTGCCTATACGATAGGTGAACATACATATTGTGATGATAGCAGGATGTGATGTCACTAGCTGGTGGGCGGGGCTTAGGTCCGGTGTCTGTGTCGCAGTTAGTTTAGTACAATCAACCTGTCTGGATGTGTATTGCTATGCTCTGTAATAAAATAGAGTTGTACCATCATTGCTGTGTCCTGCATATGTCCTGCATCTCATGACATGGTGTCAGAAGTTCTGGACTACGCTTCTGTTTCTGATGATGACGATGTCAAAGTTTACCCCACCTGAGCCTTTTGACTTTTCTCAGCCTGCAGCTTGGCCCACATGGCGTCAGCGGTTTCAGCGCTTCAGGATTGCATCCAAACTGAACAAGGAGAGTGGTGAAGTACAAGTTAATTCTCTTTTATACTCTATGGGGAAAGATGTAGAGCCAGTGTTCAATGCTTTTACTTTCCAAGAAGGGGAAGAAGTTAACTTTGATATAGTTATGGATAAACTCAGTGCCCACTTTGTGCCCAAAAGAAATGTGATTCATGAGAGAGCTTGTTTTCACAAACGTAATCAGCGTGTGGGAGAATCTGTGGAGTCATTTTTGCGCAGCCTGTATGAATTAGCTGAATTCTGTGAGTTTGGTGTTGCTAAAGAAGAGCAAATCAGAGACAGAATAGTTATTGGAATTGCAGATGCTGAAGTCTCCCTGAAGCTGCAGTTAGAGCCTGATTTAACATTAGACGGGGCTATTAGGATGGCCCGCCAGAGTGAACTGGTGAAAAAGCAAAGTGCTGATCTGAGGTCTGAGAGTATTGTGGATGAAGTACAACAGTCTAGGAAAATTGCTAGTGAAAGGCACAGTGTGAGCGGTAGATCTAAAATACTGGAAAGGCCTAGAAGTGGATGGGCGCAACATGGCCGATGCACACGGTGCTACCGGGCTCATGATCAGAGTGCTATATGCCCGGCCAGAGATAAAAGATGCAGAAAATGTAACAGAATAGGCCATTTGAAGTGGTGTGTAAAACTGAATACATTAAGGAGATGCAGGTGGACAGTGACCAGGAGGGTCAGGAAGTGTCTTTTGTGGGGTCTGTTGTGGAACGGACAAGCTCAGAGGAAGATTGGAAAGTTACCTTTACTGTAATGGGAGCCAATGTTGATTTTAAGATTGACACAGGAGCAGATATCACTGTAATGTCTTTTGCTGAATTTATGAGACTGCCTCGACAGCCCCAGCTGGCGAAGGTTACTACAAATGTTCATAGTCCTGGTGGCCGCATTGATTGTGTGGGGAAATTTCTTGCCAGCTGTGAGTACAAACAAAGGAAGTTCACCATGTGGGTGCATGTGATCCGAGGTCATTGTGTTAACAGTTTATTGAGCAGAAAAGCAGCCTGTGACTTGGGCCTCGTGGCCAGAGTGAATGAGATCTCTGAAGATATGTTTGGCGAGTTGGGCCTACTGAGCTGCAAACCTGTCCGTATAGCACTTAAAAGTGACGCAGTCCCGTACAGTATTTCTACTCCTCGTAGAATTCCGTTCCCGCTCATGCCTCAAGTGGAGAAAGAGCTCATGCGCATGAAGTCTATGGGGGTTATTGAAGAGGTTGTTGAAGCAACTGATTGGTGTGCCCCCATTGTTCCAGTTGCAAAGAAAAACGGAAAGGTGCGCATCTGTGTGGACCTGAAAAGGTTGAATGAGGCAGTGAAGAGGGAGAGATTTGTGCTGCCGACACTGGAAGATATAGCCCCGAAGTTGGCTGGGGCGAAGTTCTTTTCCACATTAGACGCTTCTAGCGGCTTTTGGCAGATCCCCCTGGATCCAAAGTGCCGCAAACTGACTACCTTTATCACTCCGGTAGGTCGGTTCTGTTTCTGCGCAGACTTCCCTTTGGGATATCCTCCGCTCCTGAGATCTTTCAGAGGGAAATGAGTTCTCTCCTGAGTGGCCACGTGGGCACAGCAGTCGTCATGGACGACATTCTAGTGTATGGGTCTACAGTGGAGGAGCATGATCAGCGTTTGAGTTGTGTGCTGCAGGCTATCAAAGAGTCTGGGCTGAAGCTGAATAAAGAAAAATGTCATTTTAGGAAAACTGAATTATGCTACTTTGGGCATATCATCAACGGGGATGGCATCAAGCCGGACCCCGAGAAAATTCGGGCTATCGAACAGATGAAAAGCCCTTCTGATGTACATGAGCTGAGACAGATATTGGGCCTAGTAAATTACGTGGGCAAGTTTCTTCCAGATTTATCTACAGTTTTGCACCCTATCACAGAGTTGCTTAAGAAAGATGTTGCCTGGGTCTGGGGACCCTCACAAGAAATAGCGTTCCTGCATGCTAAGTCCATGCTGGGGTCTGCCCCAGTGCTGGGGTTCTACGACCCTTCAAAAAAGACTGTGGTTAGTGCTGATGCAAGCAGTTATGGGTTGGGGGCTGCACTCCTGCAGCTGAATGACAACAAACTACAGCCCATCGCCTACTGTTCCCGCACACTGACGGCTGCGGAGTCAAAATACGCTCAAATTGAGAAAGAGTGCCTGGCTGCAGTTTGGGCCTGTGAGCGCTTTCAGCGTTATCTAGTGGGTTTGGAGAAATTTAGTCTGGAAACTGACCACAAACCGCTAGTCCCTCTTATCAATTCTTATGACATCGACAAAACACCCTTGAGATGCCAGAGACTTTTAATGAGACTGCTCAGGTTCAATGTTCAGGCAGTGCATGTGCCGGGGAAGCAGCTGGTTGTGGCAGATACACTGTCCAGGCTCCCGCTGGCTGCTGCTGAAGAATCCTCTACAGAATCGGATGTCCAAGTCAGGATGTAATTTGTTTGTTCATGTTTTCTAATCTATCTGTTTTTTATAATGTTCTAAAACAAAATGTTGTGTATACCCTGTTGGTGTACCTTGTTGTTTAATATATGTGAATGTATGCTTTGCCTTTGAAAAAGGGGAAGATGTGATGATAGCAGGATGTGATGTCACTAGCTGGTGGGCGGGGCTTAGGTCCGGTGTCTGTGTCGCAGTTAGTTTAGTACAATCAACCTGTCTGGATGTGTATTGCTATGCTCTGTAATAAAATAGAGTTGTACCATCATTGCTGTGTCCTGCATATGTCCTGCATCTCATGACACATATAACATTGTGATACAGCCTTTTGTCAAAGCTCTTGGCAAAACTGACAACGTAAAGATTGATTCAACTGGATCCTTCCGTTTACAGCCACTCACAGTCCCTGGTGACGCTACACCACTCCCACTGTCTGTTGACGTCACACGCCAAGCAATCATCACAGGTGCTTGCAAGCAGAAGAAAAGTGGAAGCAACAAAAACCGGAGGACTTAAGCTAAGTATATGCTGTGTTTTCCAACTGAATTACTATACTTGCTAGAGACTCCCTATACAGCAGCACTAACTGCGGCATATCCATTTGCCTTAAGAGGAGATTCCCTGGTACATACCAAAAAGGAAAAAAGCGCTTTTCTATATACAATATAGTTCACCCCTGTTTGGACTGCAGCCATATATATAACATGTATTTTGCCTACCTACTATATATGTCCTATAAACATTAGATTCTATGTACAATTCGTTATAAACATAAGTTTTCTGGTTAACCCCTGATTGTTTATGATGTTTTTTCTGAGATTTATAGTATAGGGAAAGAATTAGGTCTCAGTGCACTTTAAATGTTTTAGATTTTGCTGTCTTTAGTGGTGACTGAAATTGACAGATAAGATATTGCTATATACTGAAGTGTATTTTGGGAACTTATTATTATTAAATTTTTGAAAGTCTCTTATGTGTGCCGTTTATTTATCCCTTGCTGTTCTAGGGTAATCTTATATACCCTGGTATTTTTTCTATCTTTATTATATATTGTATATTTACTATAAGGGTGGCACCATTTAGAGCAAATTAGCAATATTACCTACTCTCTCACACCCCCTACATTTTTTTTTACATAAAAACATATGTATACATATATAGACATTCCTATAAATGCATTGGAACCCTTTGCAGTCAAGTAGCAGAAAACATGTAAAATCATATTTATGCAATATTTTTTTAATAAAGTGTTTAACTATGTATTTACTGTAAATATTTCACATTCTAATGTGCTTCACATACTGTAAGTATATTTAACAAAAAATTATCATATATATATATATATATATATATATATATATATATATATATATAATATATATATACTGTATATGTGCTCATAAGTTTACATACCCTGGCAGAATTTATGAAGCCATTTATTATCAAGCAACTGTGTTTACTCTTTTTAAATCATAATGACAACAGAATTTACCCAAATGACCCTGATCAAAAGTTTACATACCCTGGTGATTTTGGCCTGATAACATGCACACAAGTTGACACAAAGGGGTTTGAATGGCTATTAAAGGTAACCATCCTCACCTGTGATCTGTTTGCTTGTAATTAGTGTGTGTTTATAAAAGGTCAATGAGTTTCTGGACTCCTGACAGACCCTTGCATCTTTCATCCAGTGCTGCACTGACGATTCTGGATTCTGAGTCATGGGGAAAGAAAAAGATTTGTCAAAGGATCTGTTGGAAAAAGGTAGTTGAACTGTATAAAACAGGAAAGGGATAAAAAAAAGATATCCAAGGAATTGAGAATGCAAATCAGCAGTGTTGAAACTCTAATCAAGAAGTGGAAAATGAGGCGTTCTGTTTGATAACATACTGCATTCATCTTGCCATCAATTCTGACAAAATTTCCTGTGCCTTTGTAGCTCACACATCCCCAAAACATCAGCGATCCACCTCTGTGTTTCACAGTAGGAATGGTGTACTTTTCATCATAGGCCTTGTTGACTCCTCTCCAAATGTAGCGTTTATGGTTGTGGCCAAAAAGCTCAATTTTGGTCTCATCACTCCAAATGACTTTGTGCCAGAAGGTTTGAGGCTTGTCTCTGTGCTGTTTGGCGTATTGTAAGCAGGATACTTTGTGGCATTTGCGTAGTAATGGCTTTTTTCTGGAGACTCGACCATGCAGCCCATCTTTCTTCAAGTGCCTCCTTATTGTGCATCTTGAAACAGCCACACCACATGTCCTTTATTTCACCTGAAGGTATTTGTGGGTTTGTCTTTGCATCCCAAACAATTTTCCTGTCAGTTGTGGCTGAAATTTTAGTTGGTCTACCTGACCGTGGTTTGGTTTCCACTTCTTTATTAGAGTTTGAACACTGCTGATTTGCATTCTCAATTCCTTGGATATCTTTTTTATATCCCTTTCCTGTTTTATACAGTTCAACTACCTTTTTCCCACAGATCCTTTGACAATTCTTTTTCTTTTCCCATGACTCAGAATCCAGAAACGTCAGTGCAGCACTGGATGAAAGATGCAAGGGTCTGTCAGGAGTCTAGAAACTCATTGACCTTTTATACACACACACTAATTACAAGCAAACAGATCACAGGTGAGGATGGTTACCTTTAATAGCCATTCACACCCCTTTGTGTCAACTTGTGTGCATGTTATCAGGCCAAAATCACCAGGGTATGTAAACTTTTGATCAGGGTCATTTGGGTAGTTTCTGTTGTCATTAAAGGGATATTCCAGCCAAAATTGGAAACCATATGGATGCATTTCAGTATTGAACAGAAGCAATTTTGTAATATACATGTATTAGCTAAAATGCTTCTAATAAAAGCTATAGCTGTTTCAATATGTATTTACATATGCAACGTGCACCAGCATTTTATACACAGTACTTGCTTGTACCATCTGGTAATGATTCAATTTGTTAATTGCTGACATGACACAAGCCCCAGTGATGAGCTGAGCCGCTGCAGTATTTAAAATGTGGGTGCAGTGACAATACCTAGCTATGCTTCACATGAACGTGCAGAGAAAAATGTTAACTTTAAAACAATGATAACTGTTACTAAAAACATTTTTGCCAATACATGCTTATTGCAAATATGTTTCTATTCAAAGATGTAATTAATCTATGTGCATTTAAATTTTAACTGGAATGTCCCTTTAAGATTTAAAAAGAGTAAACACAGTTGATTGATAATAAATGGCTTCAGTCAAGTTTTTGTGTTATCATTCATATTCTCTGAAAATTGGCCAATAAATCATAAATTCTGCCAGGGTATGTAAACTTATGAGCACAACTATATATATATATATATATATATATAATATATAATATATATATATATATAATATATATATATATATAAATATATTATATAATATGATGTATTTACGAATAAATAGAACATATTCTGCTACGTGAAGAACATTGGAATGTGAAATATTCCTATTTCATGATCACAGCGTGAATGAATGGGGCACCCCACTGACAGGCATAGGATCACAGGGCCGTGCACCCTGTCCCTCTGATCACTAGCCTGGGGTGCCCTCCATCACTCCTGAGACATGGAGAAATAATGCGGGTGCACCAACACAGGGCTCAGAGGAGTGCTAACATTCCAGGACATCAACGCCATACAGCGCTCGTAATTAAGAGGTTAAGACTTGGCTGATATGTTATTCTATAGCGAATCTACAGAAATGTCTTGTTACTGCAAGGTGTTTTCTGTCCGTTTATTATAAACTTTAAAAAAAATTAAGATAACAGCATAAATAGTACTCTTTCCCAGGTATAACAGAAATCTGTTGCGTTCAGTTTCCTATTAAGAGTAATAAAATCTAGTTTTTTTCTCAACAAATCACAGTGAGGAGCTTATAGATAGTTGCAAGGCTTTGAAGCACCATTTACCTCACGTTTGGTGTAATAAACAGTGCATCTTGATAAAGTATTGTGATTTCATTTTGCTGTCAAGTGCCAGAAGTCTATTGATTACTCTCAAATGTCAAACTGTAAATCAATTACATTTATTTGTCAGTAATGACTTTATAAAGGCTTTTTAAAATAACTACAGTGAAATAGCACTTCATGCCCAGCAACTTACAGAAGTCCTCTTGGTTTTTCTAAATGTATTGTCCCTTATGAGATCAATATTTTTCACTCACTGTCACTGCGAAACAGTACAGACTTATGTGTTGTCAAATAATACAAACCAGATACCAGTGTGAGTAAAAGCTCATAAAAACAAACTTCCACTCATAAACAGTTAAATGCATTAAGGCCTAGATTACAAGTGGAGTGCTGGTGTACGATAAATAACCAGCCTTGACAAGTGGCTGCTTATTGCTACCGCGAAACTTGAGATCAGATCTCTGGTTAATTTTATAAATGTCCCCCAATAGCCCCCAAAATAAGGTTTAGTGTTGGTTTTATTAAAACAAAACATGTAGCGTCTTTAATGTTTAAAATAACAAGTGCTCAAATCAGCTTTTAGGGGTTAAAGTTAGGGGATGTGGGGGAAACATATATATTTACACTTTGCTGCCCATCACTCCACAACTTACCTCCTTCACTGTGCTAGGTTCTCTGCTGTGTCTCATGGCATGAGAACGAGGCTCCCATTGGAGCCCATGTAAGTGCGTTCTCGTGAGCGCAAAGCTCCCAGGCAATGTGAACGCGAGGTTGTGTTCGCATTGCATCTAACTTGTAATACCAGCGCACATTTGCGTGCGCTGGTATTACTGAGTGGAGCTCAAATATCGTGTAAGTGCAACTAGTTTGCTCTCCACTTGTAATCTAGTCCATAGAACTGTATTTAACCCCTGCAAAGAAGTTAAAGGGACACTCAAGTCAAAATTAAACTTCATGATTCAGATACAGCATGCAATTTTAAACAACTTTCCAATTTACTTCAAAATGTGCACAGTCTTTTTATATTTGCACTTTTTGAGTCACCAGCTCCTACTGAGCATGTGCAAGAATTCACAGCTTATAAGTATATGCATTTGTGATTGGCTGATGGCTGTCACATGATACAGGGGAGTGGAAATAGACATAACTTTGCAATTTATTTAACAAAAATGTACTATTAATTTGAAGTTCAGACTAAGTGCTATTGCATTGTCTTCTTATCATGCCTTTGTTGATTATGCAAATCTACAGTGTTGACTGGTCCTTTAAACATATAAAGTCCGCTCCAGAGCAGCAATGCATTACTAGATGAACACATCTGGTGAGCCAATGACAAGAGGCATGTGTAACCACCAATCACCAGCTAGCTCCCAGTAGTGCATTGCACTTCCTGAGCCCACCTATATATGCTTTTCAGCAAAGGCTACCAAGAGAACAAATTCAATTTGATAACAGAAGTTAAAGGGACAGTATACACTCATTTTCATATAACTGCATTTAATAGACACTACTATAAAGAATAAGATGCACAGATACTGATATAAAAATCCAGTATAAAACTGTTTAAAAACTTACTTAGAAGCTGTCAGTTTGGCTCTGTTGAAAAGGTAGCTGGAAAGCCCACTGCAAGTGGCGAATAAGACACTCCCCCCTCCCCCTTCTTTTGCATATGAAAAGACCCTTTACACAAACAGGAGCAAGCTGGAGAAGGTAGCTGACGGTATTCACATAAAACTTTGGGGCTTGGTTAGGAGTCTGAAGATCAGAGCAATGTTATTTAAAAATAAGCAAAACTATACATTTATTTTTTTTAAAAACTTTATGGGCTTTATAAATAGATCATCTACAAAACATTTATGCAAAGAAAAAATGAGTGTATAATGTCCCTTTAAATGAAAAGTCTCTTCATATTGAATGCTCTATCTGAAGTGTGAACGTTTAATTATAATGTACATGTCCCTTTAAATAAATATAAATCTCTAAAAAAAAATGTTAATAAAATCTGGAGTCCACAATCTAAACAGTGTGGCAAAACAACCTAGAACTTCAGAAAAAAAGTGATTGTTAATAAAAAAAAAGTTTCTAAAGAGTTAAAAAAATGAAACATGCACCCACATCACTGATTACATGCAAAACTCCAAATCAGTGTCCCCCTAAATCCAGTTTTGTGTGCGGCCCAGCAGTGAAACAGTTTGGGCTAGATAACAAGTGGGGCGCTAAATTATCGCGTTTGCCCATTTGACTGGTTATTAGCTCTCTGAAAATTAACCAGAGATTAGATCTCTGGTTTATTTTCTAAAAATGCCCTCAAAATAGAGGGCATTATAGTTTTTTATTTAAAAAAAAAAAAAAAGCAGCATTTTTTTAAAAATAAAAAATAACTGCACTAGGCAGTTTTGGGGCTTTAAAGTTGGTGGGAGTGGCAATGAAAAGTGCCTTTATATTGCGGTCTATGGGAACTGTATCTTCCCAGTAAATATATACACATACAAACACATAAGTATATATGTATATAGTCATATACATATATATTTAAAAAGATTCCCCATCGCTGTGCGACTTACCCCCTTCCCTGCGCGAGGGTCTGATGCCATCTCTGACGGCATCAGAACGAGGCTCCCATAGGAGCCAATGGAAGCGTGCTCTTGTGAAGGAAATGTTTCCTAGCAATACGAATCCGGCTTCATCCAATCGTTGCGTGCCCCACGACTAAATGAAGCCAGATTCATCATCACTCAGCTAAATCAAGTATGTTTACCATCTTTAATTAAATGGTAAATATTTTACAAAGGAAAGCGCCTTTAAATATTTTAATGAATTAAAGTGCCACTATTTGTATAAATAATTTTATTTACTGTGTTTTAATCTAATAAACTTTACCATCACTTTAAAGAACAAACATGAAACCTAAAATTCATATAACCAGTTAACCACACAATAAAAGTGCATGGGAGTGACTGTGAACGTATAGTACTGAAATGCACGTCTCAGTTCAGTGGTGCCTGTATTAATGAGTGCTGACAATGTAAGCAGAGCTGTGAGAGAAACAGTGCCACGTTTAAATGCCACCCATTCACAATGTTGGCACTATGACAAATTGACATACACTGAGAGTTTGGTCTGAAACCATATTTGCATAAAACTGCAGATAGAGCTGCAGGGCATTTGTTTTTTTCTCATAAAGCTAAAAGCTTTTGTGCCAAAGTAACAAAGCAATGTTCATTAAGAAATTAACAGAATTCAAAGTGTTAGAGTGATGACATTTTCCTAACAGAATATACTTACTTTAAAATGTACAATAGTCTTTCTGTTTTCCTGTTATATTTCCAAATCACTTCTAAATAATTGATGATATAGGTTATTTTCTTACTTGGTTCGCAATTCTCAGCCTGCCCAACTCAGTAGTCTGTTTTTTTCTCTAATGACATTTAGGACAGAAACCAATCAGAAATGTAGCCATATGGCTCATTGTCTCTAACTTGCGGTAGTTTCTCACTGCTTTAACACACGTGCTTTACAGGCCCTTTCCGATCTCGGTCTGTACGGGCCTATCTCCCTGCGTGCATGACATAAAAGTACAATGCCAGCAATTGCTTTGAAGAAAATCGGCTTTTTGTTTTATTTTTATCAATGTAAGAGAGTTGGTAACATTTTTGCAGCAAATTGTTTGAATACTGTTTGACTACTGCTTCTTGGGTAAGCGCAGCAGCTATTATGTATAAAGTGGGTGGGACCGCTCTATACGTCACTACACTGCAAGAAAGAACACAGAAAGGGCGGAGGGAAACGTTTTATCAGTAACTACAAAAAACAAGATTTTTTATTAAATGTAGGATATCTATTTATGTATGTAGCAGTTTGCACTGGGCTAGGACTTTAAAAGCAATTAACATTTTGTAGAAACATTTAATTTACCATCACTTTAAAATGGATGTCTGAAAAGCGCAGCAGACTTCTCTTTAGAGAAGAGAAAGCAACTGCCTAGGGACACTTGAGCTGAAGGGGGCACCTATTTCCAGCATGTAAAATGCTTGAATCATTCTTCTAGAGCTCACTGCTGGTCCAGAACAAACTCATAAAGTATTAAGTGCCTAGGTGGCTGTAATATTCAACAAATCTCCATGTTCCATCTCAAGATATAGAATATTATTTAATATTTAATGAGTTATACTTTATATAGAATCCCATGATTCAGTGGTACGGCAATTACATGTTAGACAAAAGACGGAACACAAATCTAGTATAAGCCTAAAATATTAATAAGTGTGTTACTTGGATTAATCTTTATTTTAAATATCTTAGCCCTCATAGCTTTAAAACAAATAAAAATGCTATGGAAATAAATATGTTACGGTAAAGTCAGAAATCCGTGTAATCCTAGGATTACCCGGGTAAACCTGACATTACACACATTTTTTGAAACAACACATCCCTAGATTGGGATGAAGAAGAAAGAAATGCCTCTAAACACAAGACTAATGGCTAGATTACGAGTTTTGCGTTATGAGTGAAAAAGCAGCGTTATGGGTTATAACGCTGCTTTTTCACTCCCGCTGGTATTACGAGTCTTGCAGGTTTAGGGGCACCGCACACTTTTTTTTTTAACTTACGCAATTTGCGTAAAGTCTTTTTTTAATGGGACTTCCATAGCGCCGGTATTACAAGCTTTTTCTCGGAGGCCAAACAGTGAGCGGTACAGCCTATCCCGCAAGATTCGTAACGCAATCTAAAGTCAGTAGTTATGAGTTTTATGCTACAAAGTTGTAGCATAAAACTCATAACTAAAGTGCTAAAAAGTACACTAACACCCATAAACTACCTATTAACCCCTAAACCAAGGCCCTCCTGCATCGCAAACACTAAAATAAAATTATTAACCCCTAATCTGCCGCTCCAGACATCGCCGCCACTATAATAAACATATTAACCCCTAAACCGCCGCACTCCCGCCTTGCAAACACTAGTTAAATATTATTAACCCTAATCTGCCGCCCCTAACATCGCCGCCACCTACCTACATTTATTAACCCCTAATCTTCCGCCCCAACGTCGCCGCCACTATACTAAATTTATTAACCCCTAAACCTAAGTCTAACCCTAACCCTAACACCCCCTAACAAATATAATTAAAATAAATCTAAATAAAAATTCCTATCATTACCTAAATTATTCCTATTTAAAACTAAATTCTTACCTGTAAAATAAACCCTAAGCTAGCTACAATATAACTAATAGTTACATAGTTACACCAATCAGCCAATAGAATGCGAGCTCAATCCTATTGGCTGATCGGATCAGCCAATAGGATTGAAGCTCAATCCTATTGGCTGCTTGCCTCAGCCAATAGGATTTTTTCACCTTTAATTCCGATTGGCTGATAGAATTCTATCAGCCAATCGGAATTCAAGGGACACCATCTTGGATGACGTCATTTAAAGGAACCTTCATTCGTTGTTAGTCACCGGAAGAGGATGCTCCCGCCGGATGTCTTGAAGATGGAGCCGCTCCGCGCCGGATGGATGAAGATAGAAGATGCCGTCTGGATGAAGACTTCTGCCCTTCTGGAGGACCACTTCTGCCGGCTTGGATGAAGACTTCTCCCGGCTTTGTTGAGGACTTCTTGCCACTTGGATGAAAACTTCTCCTGGCTTCGTTGAGGATGGATGTCCGGTCTTCAAAACTGTAAGTAGATCTTCGGGGTTAGTGTTAGGTTTTTTAGGTGGGTTTTATTTTTAGATTAGGGCTTTTGGGCTGAAAAAGAGCTCAAGCCCTTTTAAGGGCAATGCCCATCCAAATGCCCTTTTCAGGGCAATGGGGATCTTAGTTTTTTTTAGTTAGGATCTTATTGGGGGTTTGGTTGTGTGGGTGGTGCGTTTTACTGTTGGGGGTTTTTTGTAATTTTTTTTACAGGTAAAAGAGCTGATTTCTTTGGGGCAATGCCCCGCAAAAGGCCCTTTTAAAACCGTTTAGGCTAGGGTTTTTTTTTTATTTTAGGGGGGCTTTTTTATTTTGATAGGGCTATTAGATTAGGTGTAATTAGTTTAAATATCTGATAATTTTTTTTTATTTTGTGTAATTTAGTGTTTGTTTTTTTGTAATTTAGGTAATTGTATTTAATTAATTTAATTTATTTAATTGTAGTGTAATGTTAGGTGTTAGTGTAAGACAGGTTAGGTTTTATTTTACAGGTAAATTTGTATTTATTTTAAGATTAGGGGTGTTTAGACTCGGGGTTCATGTTAGGGTGTTAGGTGTAAACATAAAATTTGTTTCCCCATAGGAATCAATGGGGCTGCGTTACGGAGCTTTACGCTGCTTTTTTGCAGGTGTTAGACTTTTTTTCAGCCGGCTCTCCCCATTGATGTCTATGGGGAAATCGTGCAGGAGCACGTAAAACCAGCTCACCGTGGCTTTCAGCAGCGCTGGTATTGGAGTGCGGTATGGAGCTCAATTTTTCTGTACGCTCACTTCTTGCCTGTTAACGCTGGGTTTATGAAAACCTGTAATACCAGCGCTGTAGGAAAGTGAGCGGTGACAATAACGTGCAAGTTATTACCGCACCCCTCATACCGAAAAAATCTAGCCGTAAGATTGTAGGAAGATTTAAGGAAATTATTTTTAAAATGTAACCTTTATTGTTTCATAAAGATAAAAAGACAGCTTCATGCAAATGAATACCCTGTTAGCTGCCCACATACAAAGACAAATTAAGAGCACTTCAACACTGGTACAAGTAAATAATAACTCCAATTTATATTAATTGTGGTTATCGTTGATAGTCAAAATACTGATAAATGTGTGAGAGGTTGCTTTGTATCCACAGGTTCATGTAGATCCCCACAAAAATCAGGACGACTGGGTTAGCCTGTATACTATTGTAGTATAATATATTAATGTGAAGAAGAGATTTCAGATTAATGTTAAATTAAAGATCAGAAACGCTATTGCTGTATCTGCGTGCTGATCCGCAGTAATGGTCTAATAAATTAATTTCTAAATTAAGGCTAAATCAGTTGTGTCAGAAATCAGCAATACCTATATAATATCTCTTTGTATCATCCTTTTGAACATAATTATCATTAAGGTTATTGCCTTATTGTTGTAAAGATTTCTAGCTTATTGTGGGTCACCAGGTATACGTATATTTACTCTGAAGGTAAGTACACTCACCCCAGTTGGTTACTCTGTGTATTGTATATATGTTTGATGCGGTGACTCAATGCACTCTGAGAAGATTTATCATGTTACATCGGGCTTTACCCGCAGCCACTTGGGTAATGTCAGGTTTATAACTTTATATGTGTGTATATATATATATATATAATATATATATACACATATATATATTATACATACAGTATACACAAAAAGATCAGCACTCACCAACAGACCCATCCACTCTGTGTCCTGCTAAAAACGTATCCAAATAGGCAATCTTGTTGATCAGGACCGGTGTGAATCCCAAACGAACACCAAGAACAAGCAGGCACCAAGAGAAATATCAACCACCTTTATTGTGTCATATTAAAACACATAACATTTCGGCCCCAAACAGAGGCCTTGGTCACATGAAAAAAACACAACGTGTAACAACAAACCCCTAAGCTAGTGTCTAATAAAGCCTCTAAGGATGACCTGATTCGCTGCCGAGATGACCGCGAAAACTCCCATCATCAAGCTAAGCTGGAACAAATACGATGTATACAGACGTCATAAGACCTTGTCCGTTGTCATGGCAACGTATAAACAAACCGCGTCAGCTAATAACAGCACGCCGAGTCACCTGGGCATTCGACACACCCTCAGCTAGCGGAGTTGGAGTTCTTATCGTCGCCATGGCAACTCAGTATCAACAACAGAATGTAAGACATGCTGGCTGTGAGCGCAAGTAAAAAATGCGGCACTTCAGACATCCTACTAACCTATTAAAGTGCACATAAGTCAACATTTAGTGGATCGCATGCAGAGCATAACTAGGCACTACTAATGGATATATAGCAATTGTTTTGGCAACAAGCCTATAATCAAAAACTTCAATGCTATCCATAGCCTAAACCGCATCTAAAGCATACCGAATCCACTAATGACATCAGAAAATGTTTTGAGGAGAGGAAGCTCACAGTCCTATTTGTAGAAGCAGCTATAATCAACCATGGTATTCAGTCTCCTAGATGAGATAGTGTCCAGTAGATGGATTCACCTTGATTCCAGCCTAAGTAGGGCTTTAGCACGATCTCCACCACGTCTGGGTTTCGGAACATGGTCTATCAATATTGTGATGGTTTTCCCAACATAATACAGGGAACATGGGCAAATGATGATGTAAATCACATGATCTGATGTACACGTCAAGCTATGGTGAATTTGAAAGAGCTGGTTAGTATGTGGGTGATGGAACCCTTTTCCTGTAATCATTCTATTACATGTTGTACAGTTTCCACATCTGTGGCATCCTTT
>NW_026511182.1:0-73286 GCF_027579735.1 Bombina bombina | reverse complement strand
TTAAATGTTTCTTTCTTTTTTTTGTCATCTCTTCAGCGGTCTTCACTAATTGAGGTGCTGAGATCGCTGCAAACAATATGCACATAACAAGGAATCTTTAGGGAGGTGTTACATTGGTGGAAACTAGTATTAACTTTTCAAGTCTCTCATAAGTTTTCATTAATAACACTATTCCAATTCTATGGCTCAAAGTGCTGACCTCCAATGTCTTGTATTTGGCTCCCAAGTTACTCTGTATTATATGTGTATCTGATGTATAGTATAGGAATGATCTGAATTTCAAGATTGTGATGAATCATTTGTTTGTGAAACTCAACTGCTGCTCCATCTCACTACTCTTCACATTATTACTTCCTTTTTCCCTGCTTCTCTTCCTCGCTGCTCTTCTTCCTCACTGGTCCTCTACATCATACTGTCCGTATTGTTCTGCCTCACTGCACCTCTACATCAGTATGCTTCTAGCTCACTGCTCCTCTATGTCAGTACACCTCTAGCTCACTACCTCCCTACATAAGTACACCTCTAGCTCACTGCTCCTCTACGTCAATACACCTCTAGCTCACTGTTCATCTACATCTGTACACCTCTACCTCACTGCTCCTCTACATCAGTACACCACTACCTCACTGCTCCTCTACATCAGTACACCTCTAGCTCACTTCTACTCTACTTTAGTACACTTCTACCCCACTACTTTTCTACTTCACTAATCTTGTAATTTAGTATGCCTCTACCTAAATGCTCCTCTACATTAGTACGCTTCTACCTCACTGCTCTTCTACGTCAGTACACCTCTACCTCACTGGTCCTCTAACTCACTGCTCCTCTATTTTAGTACGCCTTTACCTCACTTCTTGTCTATGTCAGTACACCTCTACCTTACTGTTCCTCTACTTTAGTACGCCTATACCTCATTGCTCCTATTCCTCACTGCTCTTCTTCATCAGTACTCCTCTTTATCAATGTTTCTCTGCATCAATACTACTCTGCATAACTGGTCATTTATATCAGAACCCATATACTTTGCTGCTCTTAAACATCAGTACACCTCTACCTCACTGCTTCTTTACACCAGTAGTCATTTTCCTCATCTCTCTTCTTGTCTACTATCATCTTCCTCACTACTGTTCTACCTCTCTACTCCTCTTCCTTACCTCTCCTTTATGTTTACTGCTCCCCTACCTCTCTGCTTTTCTACAACAATCTTCCTTCACTTCTATAACCCTTTACCTCAGTGTTCTTCTCTCTTATCAACCATCTACCTCTTTACTCCTCTATGCCACTGATCTTTTACATCACTGCTCCTACGTCAGTGTTCCTTTCTCTTATCAATCATCTTCCTCTTTACTCCTCTTTGTCACTGATCTTCTACATCATTGCTCCTACCTCAGTGTTCCTCTCTTATCAGCCCTCTTCCTCTTTACTCCTTTATGTCACTGATCTTCTACATCACTGCTCCTGTGCCTCAGTGTTCTTCTCTCTTTTCAACCCTCTTCCTCTTTACTCCTTTATGTCCCTCATTTTCTACATCACTGCTCCTACCTCAGTGTTCTTCTCTCTTATCAACCCTCTTCTTCTTTACAACTCTATGTTACTAATCTTCTACATCACTGCTCCTGTGCCTCAGTGTTCTTCTCTCTTTTCAACCCTCTTCCTCTTTACTCCTCTATGTCACTGATCTTCTACATTACTGCTCCTGTGCCTCATTGTTCTTCTCTCTTTTTAACCCTCTTCCTCTTTACTCCTCTATGTCACTGATCTTCTACATCAATGCTTTTACTTCAGTATTCCTCTCTCTTATCAACTCTCTTCTGCTTTACTCCTCTATGTTACTAATCTTCCACATCACTGTTCCAACCTCAGTGTTCCTCTCTCTTATTAACCCTCTTCCTCTTTATTCCTCTATGTCACTGATCTTCTACATCACTGCTTCTACCTCAGCGTTCCTCTCTCTTATAAACTCTTTTGCTCCTTACTCCTCTATGTCACTGATCTTCTACATCACTGCTCCTACCTCAGTGTTCCTCTATCTTATCAACCCTCTTCCTCTTTACTCCTCTATGTCACTGATCTCCTACATCACTGCTTCTACCTAAGTGTTCCTTTCTCTTATAAACTCTTTTCTCCTTACTCCTCTATGTCACTGATCTTCTACATCACTGCTCCTACCTCAGTGTTCCTCTATCTTATCAACCTCTTTCTCTTTACTCCTCTATGTCACCGATCTTCTACATCATTGCTCCTACCATAGTGTTCTTCTCTCTCTTATCAACCCTCTTCCTTTTATTCCTCTATGTCACTGATCTTCTACATCACTGCACCTATCTCAGTGTTCCTCTCTTATCAACCTCTTCCTCTTTACTCCTCTATGTCACTGATCTTCTACATCATTGCTCCTACCTCAGTGTTCTTCTCTCTCTTATCAACCCTCTTCCTTTTATTCCTCTATATCATTGATATTTTACATCACTGCCCCTACCTCAGTGTCCCTCTATCTTATCAACCCTCTTCCTCTTTACTCCTCTATGTCACTGATCTTCTATATCACTGCACCTACCTCAGTGTTCCTCTCTTATCAATCTCTTTCTCTTTACTCTTCTATGTCACTGATCTTCTACATCACTGCTCCTACCTCAGTGTTCCTCTCTTATCAACCTCTTTCTCTTTACTCCTCTATGTAACTGATCTTCTACATCATTGCTCCTACCTCAGTGTTCTTCTCTCTCTTATCAACCCTCTTCCTTTTTACTCCTCTATGTCACTGATCTTCTACATCACTGCATCCACCTCAGTGTTCCACTCTCGTATCAACCCTTTTCCACTTTAATCCTCTACCTCCCTGTTCCTTTGCATTATCGTTCCTCTTCCTATTTTGTTCTCTACATCACCGATCTTCTACATCACTGCTCCTGTGCCACAGTGTTGCACTGACCCAGTACTTCTCTACCTCTCGTACATCTCTTCTCCTCTACCTCACTGTTCCTCTACTTAAATAATCTCTACAACATATCTAATCCACCTCACTGCTTGTCCTCCTGTGTATTCTGTTAACTCACTGCTGCCCCACTTCACTACTCCTATACCTTTCTGCTTTTATACCTCATTACTACTTTACTTCACCCCTGCTTCTTCCTTGTTAGTTTTCATAGCTCCTCTTTTTATGTGTTTCTAAACTCCAGTCCTCAAGTACCCCTAACAGGCCAGATTTTCATGATATCTGAACTAGAGCACAAGTGAAATAATCAGCTAATGCTTGAGAGCAGGTTAGTAACCATCAGGGCCGGACTGGGAGATCAGACTGGCCCTGGAAATTTGTATAGACCCCCCACCCCGCCCCCTCCAGCTCAGCCATGCCCCCTCAAGCCCAGCCAACTATGCTCTCGCTGGCTTGAAATTCCCCTCTGAGCTGTGCAGGAAGCTGCCCAAAAAACACCCACAACAGCTTAATTTGACCCAGTATAACTCTATTACATTACCCTATATTAATTATCCCAGTGCTACAACACAATCAAGGAAGCAACAGAAGCACAGTAAATTAGACTTGTATTAGATTCCTAGCCAAAGTGGTGGTAAACCAGTTATCCCAGAAGGGTGCTTACCTCTAACCGTTTTTTTATGAAATGGCTAATAACTCACACAGCAATGTAGTATCTATATATATGCACTGTGACCTGGTGGTGGTGTTCACTGACTGACTGTTCTCTGCCTCTGTGTTGCACTTAACTAGGCTCCCTCCACTATGTCACGTGTGTGAGACGACGAAGTGACGAAAGTGAAGTTAGTCAACTCAGTGTGACATAAGGCGGGCTGGCCCACCCCCACATTCCCTTGGCTCATCCAGTGACAGACTGAGCTGTGTGTGACAGACAGACACAGACTCAGTCTGATTGGCTTGCGGTACTACGGTTGGGGCAGGAGGGGGTTAGGTTAAGCAGTCACAGTCTAGTAGCATGCCTTAGCCTAAGTATGTATTACATCACAATCACACTCTCTCTACTGCAGCAGCTGAGCCAGCCTGAGCTCAGGCAGTCCAGCTGAGCTGCCGGCTGGTGGCCCATCGGGATTTTTCATGGTATCCCGGCTGCCCAATCCAGCCCTGGTAACCATGGTTACTGATTGGCTGATTGTTTCACCTGCACTATAGTTAAGATATAATGAAAATCTGGCCTGTTGAGAAATGCTACCTTGTTTCACTACTCCTCTACATTTCACTTCCTCTACCCCATATTTATTACAAAGATTATTGCTGTAAATATATGTGTTTGGTGTTTTATAAATCAATAAAATGTTTGATCATGCGTCCTTATAATTATCAGTATTAAAACACAAACTATCCGCAAGTTAAGGGAAAAAAACAACTTTTTCTAACAAAGTAAATCAGCAAGAGCTCTGTGTTTGTGTAAAGTTTCATGAAATAACCTTAATAAGACTTTAAGCTTAGTCAATTTAGTCCAGGAAAAACTTTGTGAAGACCCAACACAGCTGGAGTTTGGCCCCACTCAACCTTAATCCAGCGGCTACGGAATTGATGTTCCCAGCTGATTGTTGTTATTAGATTTCTAAGTAAGTTATTTGAAGAAGTGAGAATAGGAAGTGCTGGTCCTGCCTTTTTATTATGGTATTAAGCCAATAAACCCATCAAACTCTGATCTGCTTCTGTATGTAACAAAACTATACAAAGCTGAATAAGTGTAGACATATGGGGCCAACACTGATATTAGTTGCATGCATGAGTACACTCTTAGGATATTGATTTGTGCTTTAATCCCTTTATAGACACTAATGCTTGTGAAATGTTGATACCAACCACTTTATTGTCAGTAAGGCATGAAACACTCTTAAAGATACTCAAGTTAAGCATGAGAAAGAGCTGTACAGTGCACATTCATCTATTAATAAAACACTTAACCCGTTGTCTGCTAGAGAGTTCTGCAACACATTTCAGCAAAAAGGTTAACATATAGTTCTTATGATGTAACCAGTCATCTGGGCAGATTGTTTGCTCATTAATGGTATTCTTACAAACTGCAGTACCCAGTCTGCCTAATGTGCATAAAGATAAATATATGCAGTGCATACATCAATATTTCTTTGAAATAATGAACTAGAGTCCCAGAAGAATTTGCAATACGAATGAAGTCTGTCTCGACTGTTGGCAAATTAACTGATTAGTTTATACTTAATTAATGCTTTGGCATAAAACAATTTAAACAAGTGTCATTGCTAAAGTATCATACACTTTACATACTCTTGTACCAGTACCTGGTTAGTTTTTACAGGTCCTTGAGATAGAAAAGGAAAGTTTTAGGAAATTAAAGCCATGGTTGCACTTTTATACTTTTTTATATTTTATTTAACAATGAAAACATTGCAGTCATTTCTGTTTGTGACTGGGGCTTTAGCACAAAACATTCTGCAACGTGTTTGAAAGAAAAGGTTACATTGGGAAATGTTAGTAAATAAATATACAGAATTGGAAAGTCACGACTGACCATTAAGTTCAGCCCTGACTGGTGTAATGTACTTTCTTTCACATGAGTCAGTGGGATCCAAATGAGACAGACACAAACTATTATTTATTAAATAAAAAGACCTATGCTTTATTTTCTTTTACGCGAAGACGCTTAAAGTGGCATTCCAGCTAAAATGTAAATGATTATCTGTGAAGTTTACATTTTATTAGAAGTATTTTTACAATAAATGTGTATTAGTAAAAATGTTTCTAGTAAAAGCTATCACTTTTCATGTACACCTTTTACTGCCCATGGGAGTGGGGAACATATCTAGATATGCTCTGTGCACCAGCATTTTATACAGTTTGTCTTGTATCATTTCTTTCATGATTCATAAAGAGAATACAATTTTAAACAACTTTCTTACTTACTTCTATTATATAATTTGCTTCACTCTCTTCATATCCTTTGTTAAAGAATCTGGGTGAGCCAATAATGGACCAGATTACAAGTGGAGCACAAAATAGCACTTACTCAAGCGTGATATTTGCACTCCACTCAGTAATATCAGTGCACACAAATGTGCTCTGGTATTATTACAAGTTGAGCGCAATGCGAATGCGACCTCGCTTCCATAGGCTCTAATGGGAGCCTCTTTCCCATGCCGTGAGGCATAAGATAAAATAAAATATATATATAAAAAAGTTTGTGATACAATAGAATATAATATGTGACAATATAGTATTCAAAAAAGACAAATATATATATACACATAATAAAAAGTGAACCATCATATATCACCAATAAAAATAGAATACTTAAATTTGGGCTAACAAAGATCAAAATACATAAACAATCTTCAATAAGCTATCTTTGTTGTAGTCTCCAATATTTCCTCAAAGAGAAAACAGCAAGACTCATAGAGCAATATAGCAAAAAGCACAGAGAGAGTTATTATATAATAAAATGTTTACTGATTTATTAACACATATATAAAGTTAAATAGTTACTATATCACTGGTTATTTCACAATAAAATAAGTTATACTGTTTAAAAGCTCTTACAAAAAAAGATATGGATGGTCTCCCTTTATATAAGGAAGAAAGGTAAGTAGCAGCAAAATGAACCTGGAGTTAAATGTCTTTTCAAATGTATCAGGCAACAAAAGAGCGTTCTCAAAGAAAATAAATAGTATTCCCAAAAGTCTCAGTCTCTTACATCATACGCTAGAAGGACTTGTTTGCTGGGATCCCAGCTCATCACACATGTAAGTCAATCCTATGGCACGGGACAGGAGCTGATTGGATGAAATTTATTAAATATAATTTAAATACATCATAAAAATAAGAAGGTTTAAATAAACACTCAGGGATAAACACAAACAAACTGAGGAACAGTGGGTTCTTGGGTTACTCTCTAAGAGAGTTTGATGGTTGGACACAAAGAGGGTAGTAGAGGAATTGTTTCCGGCCCACTAAGTGGATTTGTGGCAGTGAGTTTATTTGGATTTGCCAAGTAACAGGAGAACACACTGATTGGAAACTAACCAGAGATCTGATCTCTGGTTAATCTTCAGAGCGCTAATTGCTACCGCAAGCTCGTGGGAGCATTAACCAGTCACTTGTAATGGCTAGTTATTTATTGTGCGCCCGTAAACAGGTGCGCAATAATAAATTAGCGATTCACTTGTATTCTAGCCCAACATGAGCTACATATATATATATATAGAATCACCAATTAGTAGCTCCTGAGACTACCTAGGTATACTTTTCAACAAATGATATCAATAGACCAAAACACATTATATAATAGTAATAAACTGGAAAGTTATTTAAAATCACATACTCTGTGATACTATGTCTAAATCATGAAAGAAAAAAATTGTGTTTCATGTCCCTTTAAGCTAATTGCCAATTGAATAACAATCATGTGTTCCTAGTGGTCCAATTAACCTGCAATTAACCTGCAGGAGTGTAATAAAAATGCTTACATTTAGCCAACATAATTTAAAATAGCTGTGTTTTCTGTTAAAATCATCACCAATACTGAAAAGTTGAAAAGTTACGCAAACAAGAGGCAGCAGCAAAAATCAACCTTCCAGTGGTGAACTAATTTAAAGAGTGTTGCTGCAGCTTCTTTGAGTACATCAATCAGCTGCTTACATGAGTACCTTGTCTCTTTAAATCAAACCGACCCTGGGAATGTGAGCTAATTAGGGTTATGAAGGAGTTTGATATTGCAATATTTAAAATAATTAACTGTACAGCAGCCACATAACTCTGGAATTATTCTGTTTCTTCTGCAAGAACTTTAGGAAAGCTGAGATTGTAAGTTACTGTTTTTCTATGCCCAGGAGTCTCTCTGACTATTGTCGAACAAATTAGCAAAAGCAAAATAATTAACAATGCATTTCTTTTGTGTAATTAGATCAGATACTGATCATCTGTGGAGCGACCAACCCTGTGGGATGTATGATAAATGATGCATTCATTAAGTATTTTGTCTCTTCTTCAACTCCTGGGAGTAAACATCAAGGTCTAAATGCAGCGTCTTCGCTCTAAAGCTGTTGATGATGCCGTGCGTTTCAAGATGTTTTCTCTGTCCCTGAGGAAGGAATCTCTAGGGGTAGACATTCCGGAATTGTGATTAGTAAGTGGCACATAGTATTCTTACATAAGAAAACTGATAACCAAACTTTTTTAGCTGCCAAAATGCCATGATTGTTGTTGACATCCAAGGTTTCCTGTTTTAGCTAATATTACTTTTGGTTTTATAATTTTTATCTTATATATCAAATAGGGTCATGATTTTATACATAAAACGGTCATGATGTGGATGCTTTATCATTAATAAAAAACCTGAAAGCATTTACCACTATTTTTTTTTAACAAACTTTGTATATTTTTGCAGTCCAGAGACATAATCCTCAAAAAGCCTATTTAGTATAGTTTATCTCACTTATAATAAGGGTCAATAATACATGAGCTAACCCACTGATCAAGATTGACTTCTCCAACCTCTTTGGGGGCAGGAGAACCCACATTTTTAAATTACAGGAAAATGAGGCACAATAAATAATTAATGTATATAATAAAGAAAACTGCTTCTGCTTTACTACTGGATAGAGACACACCTATGCAAGTGTCACAAAAAAAGCAGGGCTGGACTGGGGATAAAAAGCAGCCCTGGAAAAATGTGAAGACCAGCCCTATTTTTCGTTGAGTCGGTAGAAGGCACATGCCCCATTTTTCTCATGGGGACTTGCTTACTGGGACGCTCCTTCCCCAATATTTTTTATCAGAATTAAATATTACCTTGTATTAAATAAAAATGTCAGATTGATATTATATAGCAACCCTACAAACCAATTGCATTCATTAATCACTCCTTTAAAGTATAACTTTCCAGCCCCAGCTGCTGCAGCCCACCGGGAAATCTCCTGGTATCCTGGCAGGCCAATCCGGCCCTGCAAAAAAGTTTAAATATTTTGTAAAAAAAACAAAAACAAAACATGAATAGATGTTGAAATGCCATATTTATGTTTTAGATGATACAAATAAAAGAAAAATGGAAGTGGTTATACTACTCTACTTCAGTAAAAAAAAGCCCAAAGTGGCTCCCCTAAAAAGGGAAAATGGTCAGAAGAGATTGGTTGACAAAACATGGTGTTCGTTTATTCAGACAGATGCTGTAACCGATTTGGGTACTATATATCTATATGTGAAAAGAGGCACTGTTCATTCGTACATCCAATACCAGAGTGCCAATTAGATCACAAAGATGATAGCAGTTCCTTGTTAAAGGGACACTAAAGCCATTTTTTTTCCTTTCACGATTCAGACAGAACATGCAATTTTAAGCAACTTTCTAATTTACTCCTATTATCAATTTTTCTTTGTTCTCTTGCTATCTTTATTTAAAAAAGCAGAAATGTTAAGGTTAGAAGCCGGCACATTTTTGGTTCAGCACCTGAGTTATGCTTGCTTATTTATGGCTAAATGTAGCCACCAATCAGCAAGCACTACCCAGGTGCTGAACCAAAAATGTGCCAGCCCCTATGCTTAGATTTCTGCCTTTTCAATTAAAAATAGCAAGAGAACGAAGAAAACTTGATAATAGGAGTAAAATAGAAAGTTGCTTGAGATTGCTGCTCTATCCAAATCATGAAAGAAAAAAATTGGGTTTAGTGTCCCTTTAAGGTCGCAGTCTCTGGAAACAGTTTTCTAAAACTTAACTTTAATCATCGTAAAAACTTAAAGGGATAGGAAAGTTAAAATTAAATTTGCAGGATTCAGATAGCTTTTTATTTTAAGAGACTTTTACATTCACTTCTATTTTCAAATGTGCTTTGTTCTTTTTGTATCCATTGTTGAAAGACAATTCATATATATCCTACACTAGTGGCAGGTAGCTGCTGATTGGTGTCTGCACACATTTGTCTCTTGTGATTGGCTAACTAGATGTGTTCAGCTAGCTGCCAGTAGTGCAACGCTGCTCCCTCAGCAATGGATAAAAAAGAGAATGAAGCAAATTTGATAACAGAAGTCAGTTGGAAAGTTTTTTGAAATTGTATGTTCTATCCAAATCATGAAAGCAAATTGTAGGGTTTACTGTCCCTTTAAGCACATAACGTTTCGGTACCTAACTGGTACCTTTATCAAATGGATTAAGCATGCAGATTGTACAATTCCAAGCACAACCTTTTGTGCATTCTGTGTACAATTAGGTACCAAAATGTTATGGTCTAAAGTTTTTAATGATGATAAAATTAAAGGTTATGTTTTAGGGGGGCGGAGCCTGGCTGATCAGGAAGATGGCCGTGTGAAGTGAGAGCTCCCAAGCCCTGATCCCTTAAAACCCTAATTAAACGCATGCAGTACCTGATTAATGAACAATAACATATCCCCCTCAGTGACCGGACCCCCGGAGATCCCTTTGCAAAAGCCGGGAGTAACAGCATCACCGCACCGGACAGACGCAACGACCGCGGCCTTCCTCGACACGGAGCGCACTACCAGGCGCACTTGGAAGCAGCTACGACACAGACACCTGAGCCGGTCTTATAACAGGGAGCACAGACGGTGAGAAATCCCACCCGGCGGGCTCAATAGCAGCACATAAAGGCAAGACAAGAGGTGCGGGGGTAGATTAGGCACCACAACCACAGGCCGGAGTGCTCTGGAAGTCCCCACTAGTAGATACACTACGTATAGCAAGCAACACAAGCAACCCATAAAAGGGTAAACCCTGAACAGTAGCAACAAGATATAAGGTGACAATAAAAGTGCAGTACTGACTGATAAGCTCCCTAGTTGAGACCTACTGAAAATCCCCTGCTCGGCTGGAAGTGTATGCAGCACAATCAACATAAGCACAAGGGCATTGTTACTAATCCATTGCACATCTCATGCAGGAGTGTGCTAACAATATGCCAGGCCGCAGAACAAGCAGAACAGATAATACTCCACGCTCTAAAACTTTACAACAATATTTGAGGCCTATAGAAACTACATCAGACATCCAACCTGAAATAGTGGAAATGGATCAGCAAAGAGATGTATCAACTGACATAAACAGCATTGGCCTGCCTGAAGCGGGGCTCACAAAAGAGGACTTGTTACCACTTTGTACAAAGCAAGATCTTAAAGAGATGCTAACAGAGGTTAGAAGTTGGTATAGTGAACTGAAAAAGGATGTCACTCGTATAACACAGAGGGTCACAACACTAGAAGAAGGCCATAATATAATGGATACTGACATACAGCACATATCACAGCTGGTATATGCACAAGACGACACCATCCAACATCTACTTGAAAAAGTAGAGGACCTGGATAATCGAGGGAGGAGAAATAACATGAGAATACGTGGAATCCCAGAATCTATACTACCGAATGCCCTAGAAGGCTGTATACAGGCATTGTTCAGAACGATCAAAGGCGACAACAATGCACCAGACATCCAGATAGAAAGAGCACACAGAGCACTCAGAGCAAAACCACCCCCCAAAGCCCCTCCAAGGGATGTGATTCTAAAAACGCTTCACTATAAGGACAAAGAAGAAATTATGAAACATGCCAGAGCAAAACAAGAGATTACCCACGCGGGTAATCGGATACAAGTTTTTCAAGACCTAAGCCCTGCCACGCTCCAGAAACGGAGGGAACTACAGTACATTACCAAAGTCCTGCAGGAACAGAGAATTCTCTACAGATGGGGCTTCCCAGTCTGTATCATCGCTACAAAAGGTAGTAACACTGCTGTATTCAAGACTGTTGAAGACCTACCACACTTTTGTGAAACACTACAAATAAAAATACAACCCCCAGAGATGGCCCATAATGAAGGAAACAGCCGTCAACCTGTAGAGCAGAGGATACCTCCATTACCGTCCAGGAACTCAGACAAACACGGGAGAAATCCTGTTGTAAACAAACAGTTACAGGAAGAAACTATACAGGGACTGCTCACAGATGAGTAACACCAAAAGGGGGATATTTGACACGAACTTTGGACTTCAGGTCGTATGCTAGATAAGCCTCTTTATTTTTCTTTAACAGGGTTTAGGGACAGGGATACTGCCCTCATTATATTGTTATAATATTGTTTATATTGTTATATTGTTCAGAGACGTGATATTGCACAGTTTGATCGTTAATTTAATTTTTGCATTTTCTTACATAGCTTGCAACTAGGATTGTACTAACATCTGCCATTCACTGTTAAGTATTAGAGCTTAGCGTCAAGACATTGTGATTTACTGTTTTTACTGCATAGGTTTGACCTTCTCCACTCCTAGTCAGACATATACCCACACTCAAGAGATCACAGAGATACACAGACTACCAGTGAATACGATAGGCACTTTACATATACCAGCACCTGAGAGTATAGATAATTAGAGGCAACCTAGTACAAGTACCACTAGTCATTATGCCACAACAACCCAGAGATATTGGGGACAACACCCAACTCAGATGCATTACATTAGTGACAATTAATGCAAAAGGACTCAATATTCCGGAGAAACGCTCCATTGCCTTTAACAATATGTATAGAGAATCAGGTGATATCCTATTTGTTCAGGAAACGCACTTTAAGAAAGGCAGGGAACCAAAATATTTGAGCAGCAAATATAACACTTCATACTTAGCCTCAGGGAAAACTAGGAAAGGCGGGGTAGGAATCTTCATAAGAAATAATATTCATTTCAACCCGACCAAAGTTATAAAAGACGCCAATGGCCAATACTTAATAATAGTGGGGACCCTGTTCAGTACACCCGCCACATTGGTAAATATATATCTCCCCAACCAAGGTCAACATTTAGTATTCAAGCAGGTAGCGAACCTAATACTAGAGCACTCCAAAGGAATAATTTTGCTAGGGGGCGATTTTAACCTCCCGTTAGATCCCACTCTAGACACCTCTCTGGGACACTCTAGCACCCACCAAAGGATAATCAAAACAATTCACACCCAGATGCATCAGCTCAAACTACATGATGTCTGGCGAACAAGAAACCCACAAAAACGTTACTATACATTCTACTCCCACCCGCACCATCTCTATACTAGAATAGACTATTTCCTTATAGATCAAATAGGCCTGGCAAGGGTAGAAAACTCCACAATCTTGCCAATGACATGGTCAGACCATGCACCAGTAGTATGCAGACTGCAATGGCCAGACCTCCCCATAAGGCCCTTTATATGGCGACTAGACGAGAACATACTTAGTGACACGCTCGTTAAATCAGAAATAGACGACGCATTGGGGAACTACTTTAGGGAAAACCTGACTGAAGACACATCAGCCACTACGGTATGGGAGGCGCACAAATGCGTGCTAAGAGGGGAATTTATTAGACTCAAAGCGAAGGGAATAAAAATCAATAGACAGTTTGTTAACTCCACAACCTCCCAAATCAAATACTGGGAAACCCAACTCAAACAAAATCCCAACTCTCCTGAAATTTTAAAAAAACTAACCACTGCCAGACAGGACTTAAACAAACACCTACTAAAGACATATCAAGAACAGGCCACCAGACTACAACAGAAATACTTTGACATCAACGATAAAATTGGACCTGCACTAGCCAGGACACTCAAGAGAAAGCAACTAGACACACATATATACTCCATGACAGACCACACAGGACAAACACACAGAGATAGCACACAAATAGCAGAAACATTCAGACGCTACTATCAGGGACTGTATAACATCCAGAATGACACCTGTCAGGAGGAAATGAAGGAATTCCTAGCAGATACACAGCTAAAAACACTGAGAAAAGAAGACAGTGAATACCTAGACTCCCCCATTACACATGACGAGATCAAAACCGCTATAAAAAACATGCCTAACGGTAAAAGCCTGGGACCTGACGGCCTTAGCACACGCTACTATAAGACCTATGCCCATTATCTGCTAGCTCCACTAACAGCTTTATTTAACTCAATAATAAAAGAGAAAGGATTCTCAGATGCTATGCTAGCAGCACACATAACAGTAATTCATAAAACAGGCAAAGGAACAGACAAACCGGAAAACTACAGACCCATATCTCTGCTGAATACTGACATCAAGATATTTGCAAAAATACTGGCCACCAGGATCAATAAATTTCTCCCAGACCTGATTCACCCAGACCAAGTGGGGTTTGTACCTGGCCGAGAGGCCAGAGACAACACACTAAGAACACTTCAAATCATAGAGCATGTGAAAACACAAGAAATCCCTATGGTGTTAGTTTCTACAGACGCTGAGAAAGCCTTTGATAGGGTTCACTGGGGCTTTCTCAAACTAGTCTTACAAAAAATGAAATTCAGTGACACCTTCATAAAATTGGTATTTACTCTCTACACAAATCCCACAGCTCAGGTGAAAGTGAACGGCCTGCTATCAGACAGTTTTTCAATCAGGAACGGTACGAGACAGGGCTGTCCCCTTTCGCCTATACTTTTTGCTATTACAATAGAAGCCCTAGCCCAAAAAATTCGGATTGATACCCAAATAGAGGGAATTCAGATTGCCTCAAATATGTATAAGATAGCTTTATATGCGGACGATGTCCTGCTCACTCTGACCAATGTTAACACCTCCATGAATAGAACACTTGAGATATTCGGGAAATTTGGCAAAGTCTCCAACTTCCAGTTAAACCTCACCAAGTCTGAGATCCTCAACATCACATACGGTGCAATGACACTTGACCAGTCCCTACAGAACTGCCCACTCAAAAAGCAAAAAACTAAGATGAAGTATTTAGGCATATTCTTATCCCCGGACCAACAGGAAATGTATAGGGCCAACTACAAAAAACTAGAGGCAGATATAGTGACGGACTTATCGAACTGGAAAAATAAACCCATATCCTGGCTAGGAAGAGTAAACGTGATAAAAATGAACATCCTGCCAAGACTTCTATATCTTATGCAAACTACACCAATCCCCCTCCCACACAATTACCTGTCCAAATTGCAAAGCATAATAGAACACTACGTTTGGGGGACTATTAGGCCCAGGGTCAAGAAAACTACACTATATTTACCCAGAGACAGAGGTGGCTTAGGACTACCAAATATTATGATATATAAACAAGCCATCTCACTGAGGCAACTACTGGATTGGTGTAGGAATGATCCCAACAAACTATGGGTCCAGATAGACCGCACTATACTGGGCATGAGCAATGCAGGGGGAATTGCCTGGTTATCAGAGAGAGACAGACCAACAGCAACATCTAGATACCCACTATTCGCTGACTTTTTCGCCACCTGGGACAGACTGTTAAACACCTCCACAAACATTTCCACTCACATAAGCCCCTTGACACCCACATACCAGAATCCCGCAACCCCTTGGAACTATAGAGAAACAAACCTCAGTCACACAATACCATACAAGGAACGAACACTCTCAGCACTCTTGGAAGGGAACAAACTGAAACCACTAAACACAATAATAGAAAATAACCCAGAAGTTCGCATGAGCTGGCTGGCACACTCCCAACTCAGTCACTTTATATCGACTCACAAGCAGAAACACAACTACCTTAGACAGCTGACAACCTTCGAGACCCTGTGCATAAAGACCAATGCAACAGACCACGCACTCTCGCTATTATATAAGATCCTCCTTATAGAGGACGCTCAGACACTACCATCATACACTAAGGCATGGGAGAGAGAATTGCACACTGACATTAGCACCTCAGAGTGGTTAGCCGCTTTCCAAACAACAAAACAGGCCTCAATCTCAAGTAGGGTTCAAGAATCTGGATATAAGTTTCTGTCTAGATGGTACCTCACTCCCATCCGATTAAACAAGATATACAAAACGGCCTCAGGGAAGTGCTGGAGAGGGTGTGGGGGAGAAGGCACTATAACACATATTTGGTGGGAATGTCCAGAACTGGATCAATTTTGGACAGGGATCTTAGAACACATTAGGAAAGCAACAGGGAAGACGATACAAAATAGTCCAAAAACACTGCTTTTCCTATCTCTCCCCACGCTAGAAAGCTCTGCAAGTAAGGCACTGAGGATGGTTATGTTAAACAGCGCGAAATTGTTGGTTCCTAAATACTGGAAATCTAAAACAATACCCACAATAGAGGAGTGGAAGGGAAAGGTTAGCTCACTATTGCATCTGGAAAGATACCACCACCTAAAGAACGATACAATAGAAACACATGAAACTATGCTAATGCAGTGGAGGGGATGCACTACATGAGAAGCAGTGTAGGATAGGGACACCCACAAACTTCAAACATAAGGCCCACTATATATACCACCCAGATATAGAGAGACTAGGGGAACACAGGAACCTGGTAGATATGCGTAGCAACATACCACATGAATAGCACAAATGTTACATATATAGAAATATATAGGAATATAGAAAATAAGACGCAAAAAAGTAAGCTCACTTTATAGTAATGTATAAGCAGTTACTGAACTAATGTTAATGTTGATTATTGTATTCAAGCACTGAAACTGGTTGTGCACTTGTCATTTTTATTTACACTGGATTATATTTAATAAAGCTTTTGAAAAAAAAAAAAAAAAAAAAAGGTTATGTTTTAGAAAACTGTTTTCAGAGAGTGCGATCTTAACAAGAAACTTTTATATATATATATACAGGTAGCCCTCAGTTTACGCCGGGGTTAGGTTCCAGAAGGAATGGTTGTAAATCGAAACCGTTGTAAATTGAAACCCAGTTTATAATGTAAGTCAATGGGAAGTGAGGGAGTTAGGTTCCAGGACCCTATCAAAATTGTCATAAGTAACACCTAATACATATTTTTAAAGCTTTGAAATGAAGACTTTAAATGCTAAACATAATTATAAACCTTATAAAATAATCACACAACACAGAATATATAATTAAACTAGGTTAAATGAACAAAAACATTTGCTAAACAGCATTATAAGCCTAATAAAATAATCACACAGCACAGACTTCACTTGCATTTTTCTGCAAACAGTTCTTTCTATGCATTCCAATCTGATCTGATTTATAGACAGGAAGATCTTGTTCCTTTGAAATCTGCTCTATAGCTCAGGTCTGGTTAAACTGATTAATTTCAGCTTGCTTGGCTTTGCTGAAACACAAGCAGACAGCTCCACCTACTGGCTATTTTAATAAATGCACTGCTTCTCAATGCTTTTTAGCAGTCACATGACTGGAAAAAAAGGTTGTTATTCTGAAACGGTGTAAATTGAACCGTTGTAAAACGAGAGCCACCTGTATATATATATATATATATATATATATATATATATATATATATATATATATATATATATATACGGTATAGATATGACAAACAGTAGGTTCCTGTTCTGAAGAGCTTACAATAATAAAAATAAAAACAAAATAAACTGTGCTTATAAAAATAGATACAATTAACTGAGATAAAAATATCTGACAAATGTAATAACACTTTAAATCAAATGTAGAATTAATTGTATTTTTGATAAAGTAAAGAGGGTGGTTCCGTATTTTGGCAGTGAATGAGTTAAGGATGAAAAAGAAGCCCACATCTGGCTATGAGCTAGCCAACTAATCAAGCAGCCGTTTGAATGCGAAAACACGTCCGCTTGAAATATCCAACATAAAAAAGTCTATTGAGTTCTGGATCGTTTTTGGTATGAGACAAGCTATATACACTTGCATGAAATGAGGAATATAGAGTAGGAATGTAGCAGTGAGCGTTGGACCTTATTCTCTTAATATTTAAAAGTGTTTGCAAAAATAATTTCCATATTTTATCATTTGCAATCAAACTTCAGACGTAATGACTTAAAGTTATATAGAAATAATAACAATAGTATTAAAAAAATAAAAGCATAAAATATCTGTATAGGAGAAATGGTATCAGTTAAAGGGATATGAAAGCCAGATTTGTTCTTTCATGATTCAGATAGAGCAAGCAATTTTAGGCAACCTTCTAATTTACTCCTATTATTAATTTTTCTCTATTCTATTGGTATCTTTATTTGAAAAAGCAGTAATGTAAGCTTAGGAGGCGACCCATTTTTGGTTCTGAACACTGAATAGCGCTTGCTGATTGGTGGCTACATTTAGCCGCCAATCAGTAAGCATTACCCAGATACTGAACAAAAAATGGGCCGGATCAGGGGGTGGGAAGTGTCAGGTGGGAGGGTAATCTCTGCACTTAAAGGGACACTGAACCCAAATTTTTTCTTTCATGATTCAGATAGAGCAGGAAATTTTAAGCTACTTTCTAATTTACTCCTATTATCAATTTGTGGTCATTCTCTTGGTATCTTTATTTGAAATACAAGAATGTAAGTTTAGATGCCGGCCCATTTTTTGTGAACAACCTGGGTTGTTCTTGTTGATTGGTGGATAAATTCATCCACCAATAAAAAGTGCTGTCCAGAGTCTGAACAAAAAAAGCTCAGATGCCTTCTTTTTCAAATAAAGATAGCAAGAGAATGAAGAAAAATTGATAATAGGAGTAAATTAGAAAGTTGCTTAAAATCTCATGCTCTATCTGAATCATGAAAGAAAAATTTGGGTTCAATGTCCCTTTAAGCTAAAATTAACTTTACAAACTACCTAATTAACACCCTCACTGCCAGGAACAATAGAAGTGTGGCGCGCAGCTGCAATTAGCGATCTTCTAATTACCAAAAAGGAATGGCAAATCCATATATGTCTGCTATTTATGAACTAAGGGGATCCCAGAGAAGCATTTAAAACCATTTTTGCCATGATTGCACAAGCAGTATGTAAATAATTTTAGTGAGAAACACAAAGTTTGTGAAAAAATATACCAAAATGGGCCTAGATCAATACCTTGGGTTGTCTACTTAAAAAACATATATATATATATAGTTTTCACAGGTAAAAAAAAAAAAAAGGCTCTATTTCTGTTTAAATGGACTGATAGCAAAAATGCTACAAATTCTCTGTTTTTTGGGGCAAGTTTTTCTCTGAAAGTCCCAGTAGAGAACTAGAAAACTACAAATGAGGCTTTGAGGTTTTAAGCATAATTTGGCATCACATTTGCAATTTGAGATATGTACAACTCTTGAAATAATTAAGAGACCACTGCTAAATTATCAGTTTCTCTGGTTTTACTATTTCTAGATATTTATTTGAATAAAATGAAAATGTTTGTTCTATTCTATAAACTACTAACAACATTTCTCCCAATTTTTTCCCCTCTTCTAGCATAAGGTTCATAAATTGCATAGAAAGCTGCATATTTTTTTTTCTTCAAATATGTATTTAAACATATATATATATATATATATATATATATATCAAACTCGATAAGTCCAGCACCTTCCAGATATCCCTCTCTGGGTGTGAGAGTCTATAGTTAAGCTTCACAGCTTTTCAGCACTTGTGCATGCACGCGGAGGAGGCCTGCCAACCTCCTATACATAAATTCACAAAACAAACTATAGCGTCAGCACAATACCTAAAAAAATTCTTCTTTTATTTAAACAACATCAGGATAAAAACAGCAACGTTTCAAGTCACGTAGACCCTTAGTCATGCTATAGATTAAGGTTAGACACCTCCCTTATATACCACCTGTATGCAAATTATCTTAATTAGCTTTCTTAATTTCCATAGAAAAAACAATGTCAATACTCCCTTACCGGTCAGGTTTTTTGTAACAATATCTCTTTCACAAAACTCTTTATATAATTTTGTATTTATCATAGTAATTCTTCATATTATACATTATAACAGAGAGTTACTGCTCAAAAAGAGGGAAGTATGGTTAATACAACACCTCAAAACTTTACATCCGAATGGGTTAAACAAAGATTGCAGGGGGCGGCGTTGCACCAGCAATTCTTGTGAGCTGCTGGTACAATGCTGAATATGGAGAGCGTATTGCTCTCCGCATTCAGCGAAGTCTTGCGGACCTGATCCGTACTGTCGGATCAGGTCCGCAAGACCGTTGTTAAATAAGCCTCATGGTGACAAGTATATATGATATAATACATTTTAATGAGATTCTCTCCACCTTGACATTAGAATTGCTTTTCTAGTCCTTTTCATACTAGATTGAAATACTTCTTTAGTGATATTACTTTCAGGTAGTACTCTTAACCATTTATGTATAGACTCATACACAAATTGTAATTTGTTATGGTCATTTACTGTTTTATACATAATTGATCCTGATGTTTTACCAAGGGAGAATACACTAATTCAGGATCTAATAATATCCTATTTACTAAAATCATAAATAGAATTTCCAAGATTATTACAATAAGGTCTAAGTTGTAAATAGAAGAACATCTATTTGTTTGTGCAACCGTAGTTTTTTTTTTCAAATACTCAAAATCCTGTATAGTATTTCTTTCTATATCTATTATTTGATATAAATGAGTAAATTCTTTTAGTTGCCATTGGTCACAGATATTATAGCTAATCATTACTTCTGGATTTCCCTTAATGGGTAGGTATTTTGAGAAGTGAAAGTCTATTTCAAGTGTTCTACATATTTTTGTGCCATATCATTATAAGGTTTGCAATATTTTCTAGCTTTTTAATTTTATAAGGTAGTTTTTTATATTCTATATGTATCAATGCATTTAATTCAAAAGGTTTGACCATGTTTTTCTCTAGATCTAAATTAATAAAATTACCATTTTTTGTTAAAGGGACACTGAACTCAATTTTTTTCTTTTGTAATTCAGATAGAGCATGCAATTTTAAGCAACTTTCTAATTTACTCCTATTATCAATTTTTCTTCGTTCTCTTGCTATCATTATTTGAAAAAGAAGGCATCTAAGCTTTTTTTGGTTTCAGTACTCTGGACAGCACTTTTTTATTGGTGGATGAATTTATCCACCAATCAGCAAGGACAACCAAGGTTGTTCACCAAAAATGGGCCGGCATCTGAACTTACATTCTTGCATTTCAAATAAAGATACCAAGAGAATGAAGAACATTTGATAATAGGAGTAAATTAGAAAGTTGCTTAAAATTTCATGCTCAATCTGAATCACGAAAGAAAAGTTTTGGGTACAGTGTCCCTTTAACAATGCTAAAATCATTTTTGCCAAAATTGTCCTATTATATATTTCTATATCTGGTAATCCAAGTCCTCCCCATTCATTTTTAAATATTCATTTTTGCATTAGATATTTTCACTTTTTTACTTTTCCAGAGTAAAAAGTTTAAGACTTTTTTAAATTTACTAATATATTTGTTTTTAATAATTAAGTGTAAATTTTGAATTAGGTATAATATTTTGGGAAGAATTATCATTTTTACCATATTTATCTTCCCTGAAAGAGAAATTGGTAGATGAGTCCATCCCTTAATCTCTTCAAGGATCTTGAGGAATAATGGGTCATAGTTTAGTTTATACCATTCACTTGATGCTCAGGAAAGTACAATTCCAAGGTATTTTATAGAATTATTTGCCGTTTTGAAAATTTGCATATTTATAGAATTTTTTTATTTAATTAACCACAGGATTTCAGATTTTCCTTTATTAACTCTATAGCAAGAGAATGCACTGAACGAGTCTAATATTTCTATTATTTTGGGAATCTGAGTTGGGGAATCTTTGATGAATAATAATGTATCATCCGCATATGCTGCCACCTGTATGTTGATATTACCAATTTGTACCCCAATTACATTTTCACGGATTTTTATCATCAATGGTTCTAGGGCAAAATTAAAAAGTATTGGTGAGAGTTGGCAGCCTTGCCGTGTCCCTCTTTGTAATGTTAAATATTCAGATTGTTGATTATTTATGAGGAGTGCTGATTTAGGTGAAGAGTATATTGCCTTTAAACATCCTATTAGGTTGCTTGAAAACTCAAACTTATTTAGTGATGTGAATAAGTGATCCCATTCTACAGAGTCAAATGGTTTTTCAGCTTCTAATGACAAAAGCAATATATCTGAGTTTTGTTTAGATAAACGTTTTTTATTAGCCCAGTTATACGAAATTACATTAATCACCCTACGTATATTGTAAAATGACAACCTACCATTGATGAATCCTGACTGATCAGGATGTATAAGTGGGGGGATAACATTTTGTAACCTATTCCCGTTAAAATTTTGAAATCTGTATTTAATAGTGAAAATGGTCTATATGATGTTAAATCCTGTTCATCCTTCCCTGACTTTAGAATTAAGGAAATTATTGAATCCAAAAACCTGTTTAAATATTGTTTCGGATTTGTTGAAAAAAAATAATTATATACCTTAACCAAAATTGGTGTTATTTCAGAACACATACGTTTATAAAATTCATTCGGGAGGTTATCTGGGCCCGCTGCTTTGTTAAGTGCTAAATTCTTTATTGTTTTCTCTATTTCCTGTTTTTGAATTGGATTTTTTAAACTTTACAACTTTTCAGCTTCTATTTGTGGGACTTTAAGATTTTCCCAGAATTTGTCTTTGTTTATTTGGTTATTCGCCTGAGTTTTATATAAATTTGTATACAATTCTAGGAAATACTGCCCACTTTTATCTTTCCAATGATGGTTTTACTTTTATGTATCTTATTTAGGCGCGCCAAATATTTGCCTGCCTTATTCCCATACCTTAAGAATATACTTTTAGTTTTAATATCTTCTTGTGTGACCTTCTGTAGTAAAAAAGTGTTCCTTTGCTCTTTTATTAACATATATTTATTCCAATTAACCGGGGTCGGACTACGTAAATATTTGTTATATATGTTATTTAATGCACTAGATAATTGTGCTTTAATTTTTTTTGGTCTTTTTGCTACATATATGTTTTCAGTCTTTAAGGTTGCTTTTGCGGATTCCCAATATATTCTTTATTAAATCTTTCAAATTCCTTCCACTTATTTTTAACAAATTCAAAAAAAATCTTTGACACATAGGCCTAGATTTAGAGTTCGGCGTTATCCGTAAAAACCAGCGTTAGAGGCTCCTAACGCGGGTTTCTTACGCACTCCGGTATTTAGAGTTTATTTACCGCCACTCAAAATACACCTAACGCTCACCTTTCTACCGCCACCTCAGACCCAGTAGTAAACATATACCGCAAAAAAAAACATCCACGAATCACAAAACAAATATTACACAAAGTACACTTACACTCATACAAACACAACACTATCTTTATTTTTCTTATTTTTTATTTTTTCGTTAAAATACAAAGGATTAAAGTTGCGAGATCTCTGGTGTTTGAAAAAAATCCACACAAATCCATTTTCCCATTGACTTACATGGACATACGGGAAAAGACCCTCATATACCTACATCTAACGAATAACATTATCACAAACATACACTCATCGATGCATACAAACAATATACACCACATGACATACACAAAATATTTATTTATTACAAAAAGAACACGATTTATTTACTTTTTCACACAAGATCATGACGTCACTCACTTTACGAGGAAAACCAGTCTTAGAAAAAAAAAATAGAAATCTTTGGAGCCTCCATTGACTTCTATTGGGAAGACGTGCTCGTGCACGCGAAACCCTCATTTCCCTAACGCACGCAAATAGCGTAGACTGAAAAACTCCAAATACCAGCGCTAGAAAATACATGATTTCATGAAATGACTATTTCCCTATGGTGGACTTATGTTTTTTAATATTAAATATTCACCACACCATAAATCTTTTTAACACTTTTAGATTACATCAACTACAAATCCCCATCACTAGTAACACATTATTATTTCAATAAAATTACATTTACAATTAAAATAAAATTCAATACACATTTCTGGATTCACAAACACTACACAATGGGAAACATCTCTCATTTACCTTTATTATTGCATTTCAGTTATTCAACTCATATGCTTGCAGCAACTGCATATCTACATAGGCTTAACACATAATCACTCATGGATGCACATACATTACGTTTAACATTCACTCATACATGTGCATTCAAATGATGGGGGAAAAACACATTACATTCTCTCTAGGAATCACAAAACACAACATATGGATTTTACTGTACTTTTAACATCATGATTCCATCACCAGAAACCATTAGGAATTACGTACAACACGAACATCATTACACCAGATTACAGATGTCACTTTATGGGAAGGAACAACAATGCCAGACCGCTATATAGAAGTCAGCATATGTGGGACACAATCACAATATATACGTACATGTACATAACACGCATCACCCATCACGCAACCACAAAGCACACATTTAGATTTTATTCAGCACACAATAACAATGTAGCACAATACAACAACACAATGAGGATTTCACAACTACATAGGCAGGTTAATAATATCATGACGTCATTACAAGATTCAACCATACACATCACAGATTCACCACTGTACCGCCCCTTTAGGAACTTTAACACTCAATACTACAATACAACATATACGTAAACCACACTTTTGAACAGCATTATTATGGAGATTTCAATGGGACAATTAAGAAATATTGTCAGATCGCAAATCAATTATATATACAATACTACAGATGGCAGCCGGAAGTTATTCAGTATTCGTGCAATTTTTATGGGACGCATACAATATTGTCAGATATAAAATCACTTATATATACAATACTACAGATGACAGCCGGAAGTTATTCAGTATTAGTGCCATTTGAATGGGACGCATACAATATTGACAGCTCGGCAATCACTTATATATACAATACTACAGATGGCAGACGGGAAGTTATTCAGTATTAGTGCGATTTGAATTGGACGCATACAATATTGACATCTCGGCAATCACTTATATATACAATACTACAAATGACAGCCGGAAGTTCTTCAGTATTAGTGCGATTTGAAAGGGACGCATACAATATTGACATCTCGGCAATCACTTATATACACAATACTACAGATGACAGCCGGAAGTTATTCAGTATTAGTGCCATTTTAATGGGACGCATACAATATTGACATCTCGGCAATCACTTATATATACAATACTACAGATGACAGCCGGAAGTGCTTCAGTATTAGTGCGATTTGAATGGGACGCATACAATATTGACAGCTCGGCAATCACTTATATATACAATACTACAGATGGCAGACGGGAAGTTCGGAATTATTATTGCGATTTTAAAGGGACGCATACAATATTGACTGCTCGGCAATCACTTATATATACAATACTACAGATGGCAGACGGGAAGTTCGGAATTATTATTGCGATTTGAAAGGGACGCATACAATATTGACATCTCGGCAATCACTTATATATCCAATACTACAGATGGCAGCCGGAAGTTATTCAGTATTAGTGCCATTTTAATGGGACGCATACAATATTGACAGCTCGGAAATCACTTATATATACAATACTACAGATGGCAGATGTTACTTTATCGTTTACAAACAATATTGCATCAACATTGATCGATCACATTCGATGCACATTATACACAACTATGCACTTTCATTCATGTTAGCCTGGACGTGTGCTTGTTACTATAAGATCGCGTTTAAGAAATATTGATTACGCATATGATCAAACATTACAAACATGCACTGTATGTGTGATATTTGACACTTTCACATTGAGAATCATTGTTTGAAACTAACATTTCAGCAAACAACAAATAAACGCCCACTGTGAAAGCATTCGCGCCGCTCACATACAAACAAGTGAATACAATTAGCAATCATTACAAACTCACTACCATTGGACTAATTGTACTATAAATCCCCCAAACAACATGGCCAATGCATCACTTGTGATCCACATCAGATCAAGTGCTTACCTTGTTACGCTGTTTTGAAAGATGGATGACGATGACATGGTAGACGCTGCTGGTGGTGCTATTGGCGAACTAGCTGTTGGTCGAATCAGGCAGCCTCGGCGGCTCAGACCGAGACGAAGGGGTCGTCTGGTTCGAGGTCCTCGTGTCTACAGGGTGAGACCCACCTTGGAAAACATGAGTGACTTTGAGGTTTTTGATAAGTATCGGCTCGATCGCGAACAGCTCATTGGCCTTTACGAGCTTCTTAAACCTCATTTGGAGCCACGTATACAAATAAGGACTGCTGTTCCCCCCATGAGTAAGATGCTAAGCTGTCTATACGTCCTGGCCTCCGGGAGTTTTCAATCCGGAGAACTGTACATGCATGGCCTGGCTCAAGGTACATTCTCTGGGGTGTTTGATAACTTTCTGAACGCCATGGTACGTATCAGTAAGCAATACATAGGATTCCCACAGAATGATGGTGATTGGAGGCGCCTGAAGCGGGAATTCTTTGATATTGCTCAATTGCCCAATGTCTTGGGAGCCATTGATTGTACCCACATTGCGCTGCGTGCTCCAATTGATGACTTGCCCTTCAGAAATCGCAAACATTTTCATAGCCTCAACGTGCAGTATGTTTGTGACGCACGGATGAGGATTATGCATGTGTATGCGAATTTTGGAGGGGCTTGTCATGATGCCCGCATCCTCTCTCTGTCGTCCCTGTGGAGACAGTTTGAGGAAAGACAAATGCCCCCTGGTTATCTCGTTGGTGAGTATTTGTGCACAACATGGTTAATTATTTTGACAATTGCCCCTGTATTTTTTAACTGTTAGCGTCATGTTCAGCTATAGGATTAAATTTAACCATTTGTTATTTACCGACGCTAATGTCTAGTTTTATTGAAAAGCAGATATGTAGCATGTCTTACCTTAAGTGTTCATATAGAGAATGCAATGTAACCATGTAGTTAGCATTTTACACAAGGTTTGGTTTAGTAGAAATACGCATATGTAGCATGTCTTAGATGAAATGGCAAGATATTATCTCATGCAATTTAACCCTGTCATTGTCTTTTTCCGCTAATGTCTAGTTTTATTGAAAAGCAGATATGTAGCATGTCTTACCTTAAGTGTTCATATAGAGAATGCAATGTAACCATGTAGTTAGCATTTTACACAAGGTTTGGTTTAGTAGAAATACGCATATGTAGCATGTCTTAGATGAAATGGCAAGATATTATCTCATGCAATTTAACCCTGTCATTGTCTTTTTCCGCTAATGTCTAGTTTTATTGAAAAGCAGATATGTAGCATGTCTTACCTTAAGTGTTCAGATAGAGAATGCAATGTAACCATGTAGTTAGCATTTTACACAAGGTTTGGTTTAGTAGAAATACGCATATGTAGCATGTCTTAGATGAAATGGCAAGATATTATCTCATGCAATTTAACCCTGTCATTGTCTTTTTCCGCTAATGTCTAGTTTTATTGAAATGCAGATATGTAGCATGTCTTACCTTAAGTGTTCAGATAGAGAATGCAATGTAACCATGTAGTTAGCATTTTACACAAGGTTTGGTTTAGTAGAAATACGCATATGTAGCATGTCTTAGATGAAATGGCAAGATATTATCTCATGCAATTTAACCCTGTCATTGTCTTTTTCTGCTAATGTCTAGTTTTATTGAAATGCAGATATGTAGCATGTCTTACCTTAAGTGTTCAGATAGAGAATGCAATGTAACCATGTAGTTAGCATTTTACACAAGGTTTGGTTTAGGAGAAATACGCATATGTAGCATGTCTTAGATGAAATGGCAAGATACAGATTTATATATAAATTTTTTTTTTTTTTTTTTATGTTTCTGACAACTTTTAATATGGATTATGGTTTTTAAAAAATATATTTATACAACAATATACTAGTTTAAGTATTCTGTTTGAATTATGTTCTGTTCTAAATTTATAGGTGATTCTGGGTACATGAGCCGGCCTTGGCTCATTACCCCCTTGCGTAGCCCAACTGATGTGTCTGAGGAGCGCTACAATAGGGCTCATAAGAGAACCAGGGCGGTGGTTGAAAGGATGTTCGGGCTCCTGAAGATGAGATTCAGGTGCCTGGACCGTTCTGGAGGAGCACTCCAGTACAACCCAAAGAAGGTGGCTAAGATCGTTGTAGCCTGTAGCGTCCTGCATAATATTGCACAGCGGGCTGGGATGCTGCAGGCCGTCCCGGTGGACAGAGACCTCCTCAGAGATGAGGAGGATGATCCTGTTCTAGAGGGGGAATTCCAGGACGAGGGACTTGATGTCAGAGCAGACGTCATCAACCGCCACTTTAGACGGTAAATAATAGAAGTTACACTGGAGTATTTTCAATAGATGTGAACTCTAGGGAAATGACAAGTAGAGAATTGTGCAAACATGTTAGTATTGATCAAATGTTAGAATAATCTTTATTTCTCATAATATAGGTGATGCTCTGGGCATTGGGTCCTATAGCGAGTCTTTGCCACCTGGTTTTTAAAGAGGACATCAGATGGTAAGTAGAAATGTATGGACTGTTGCTGGCATGATTTGTACACAAATACATCATATGGCATACATTTTTAAAAATATAACTTTGTTTACACATTACTTAAAATGTACATAATCAGAAAGGGATACTCTAGAATGACTATGGTTCAATGTCACACAGAGGTTTGTTCTGCTCAATATGACTCATCTTCACACTTGATAGAAAATAACACAGGTTCATACACAGGCTTAGTAAGCTAGTGATAGATATTTATTATGAAATGGGGGGTGGGAGAGGGGTACAGAACTGATTCACACACTTGTATGAAATCTTTATATATAATTTCTTACATTAGGGAGATGACTTAATCTAAAGACTGAAAGGGAACAATTTGAAGCCTGACAGTGAAGATTTCCAAGACTGACAGTGGGGAAAAAGCCAAGATTGAAATTGAAGTATACCAATGGGATCATGTCTGGCATTATATTTCAATTCTGCTGACCTTGAAAACCATACAAATACATGTTCACATGGTAAGTGCAAACTATTTGATAGAATAAGGCTGTGGAGACATCCTATTGGAGACACTTAGATGATTTTCTATTTTGTAGATGGTATTTCCCAGTCCTCTATTTAATGAACTGATGAATAATACACCTATTGAAGATCAACTGTTTACCCCTGAATTGACTTTCAAAGACCATGCATTGTCCAGGTTGGTGTACCAATGCATGCTAGTGAAGACTGTAGAATATTAGTAGCTTACATACATTAGTCATATTTAGTTCTTAATTAGATATTTAGGGATCACAATCAGACACTTAGATGATTTTACTTTTTTAGATGGTATTTCCCAGTCCTCTATTTAATGAACTGATGAATAAGACACCTATTGAAGATCAACTGTTTACCCCTGAATTGACTTTCAAAGACCATGCATTGTCCAGGTTGGTGTACCAATGCATGCTAGTGAAGACTGTAGAATATTAGTAGCTTACATACATTAGTCATATTTAGTTCTTAATTAGATATTTAGGGATCACAATCAGACACTTAGATGATTTTACTTTTTTAGATGGTATTTCCCAGTCCTCTATTTAATGAACTGATGAATAAGACACCTATTGAAGATCAACTGTTTACCCCTGAATTGACTTTCAAAGACCATGCATTGTCCAGGTTGGTGTACCAATGCATGCTAGTGAAGACTGTAGAATATTAGTAGCTTACATACATTAGTCATATTTAGTTCTTAATGAGATATTTAGGGATCACAATCAGAAAAAGGAATACATATTATAGTTGATATAGAGGTATTTGAATGGACATGAAATATTACATTTATGTTCAGCATACATATATTGTTTACATGTGATATACATTATTATGTATAATTTTAATTTTTGATATTTAAATATAATTTTTAATCAACAATATAATGGTGTATGTATTTCATTAATTTAAAATCAATGTAATGATTATCTTTAAAAAATGTTGATCAAAGTTAGAGCATAGACACCATATGATTTTAAATGTATTTTATGAATATTTTACAACGTGTGTATTAACTTTGTTCCATTTTTATTATTTGTCATTTCAGATTGGCATCTGATGACTTCCTGGAATATTTAATTATTTTCTATTAAATATATGTTTATTTTTAACAGATTCTAATATATATCAATATAATCTGTAAATAAATAAAACTTGGACTCCCATGACTGGTAGTTGGCTATTTGACAAGCACATGCATAAGAGAAAATAATGCATTAATAGTAGAAAATAAAAATCTTCAGAGAATATTAAAAGATATCTTTTAACATTAATTGGGGAGTCATATTCTTCAATGCTTTTATATTGAAAAAGTATATATAAAAATATTTAGGATATGTATTAATATTATGATTGTTTTAACATTTAATAAGGTGAAGTGGTTCAATTACATGAAAGTGACAGTGTTGTTGAATGTAAAAAGAATTGTATAAGATCATGTATCTTCCTTAGGTATCTCAAAACATTATTAGAAAATATTTTACAATTATTACATTTATAAATGGTAGGTCATTTAACTTGATATTTTTAAAAAATTAGTTATTGGATGCCAGGTTAATCTATGTAATTTTCTAGTGGAGTCATTTAACTATACTTAGTAATATTATGTATTTATTACAATCTTACCTCTTGGGTTAGACATCAAATATCTATATAGAATGTAATTTCCCCTTTAGTTTATTTTGTCAATGTTAAATCAAAATACAATATGTTTGGGTCCTTAAAGGGGTCATTCAAAATGTATATTTTGTATACATTGTTACAAATATCATACAAGAATTTAAACATATTTAGAATGTACTATAGAATTACATTCAGTCTTTAAATATACTTGTTAAAATAAAAATAAATGCACATATCTTAGTCAATGATATAAGGCATCTATATGCAAACAACAATCAGCATCAAAATAGCCTATGTAGAGATGTATTTAATCCACGAATATATATAATTACAATATAATGATTGAATAACAAAACATATTAAGTTGGTCAAATATAAGATTATGATACAAAATGCATACATAACATATAGCTTAATGTCCCTCTACGCTGAAGGCTAAAAAAGACCTCATTTAATAAATATATTTCAGTCAGTGTGTAAAACAATCTAGAAGTTAATCTAAATTTGCTTTACTCATATGTTAGACTCATTTAGCAAAAGGAAGGTGCCTAGGTTTATGATATATTAAGCATTATTGTGAAATGTTTATTTAAAGGGACATGAACTCAAAATATACTTAAAGGTAGCCATTTAAAAAAACAATGATTTATACATTCTGAATGAGTATTCTATTTTAATCAACTTTAAAACTTGTCTCATATTATGAATGCTCATTGTGATGTTGCTATCATTACTTTAGAAATAAGGCAGTAAATAGCTAATTTATTTGCTTCAGTACTCTGGACAGAACTTGATTGTTTGGAATAATTGATGCAACAATCGTCAAGGACAACCCAGGTTTTTATTAAACAATTGTCCGTAATATAAAATATCATTATTGATTTGCAAAGAAACATAACAAGATAACTTAACATTTGATAATCGTATTAAATAATAAAGTTGATTAACATTTCATGCTCAATCACCAATGGTAAATTTGTTTGGACAGTGTCCCTTTAAGAGATTTAAAGAGTGTATTTACTTCTCTTCCTATCTTGACATACTTTGCTTGAAAAGCATATCGAGATAGGCTCAGTAGATGAAGATTGGTGGATGCACAGAGATGCCTTATGTGATTGTCTCAACCATGTGCATTTAAATTTCTTCTGTTGAGGATATATAAATACTAAGAGAAAATGATTTACAGTTTAAAGTCTAAACAATCTTCTATCTCTACAGATCATTTGATACAATTGTTTGTTTGTAATGTCTCTTTAAAACTAAAGACGCCATTGCACAATAACATATATGAGCACTTCAGAGAAATACAAGCTCGAGGTTTATTTGCGAATAACAAAGCTGTAGTTTAACATTTATAAACAGATTATCCAAGTTACTGACATTCTAACCGGAATTTTAACATTAATAAATATTGCGTGGGAAACGCATCTTCAAACACCAGATTAGCATATTTAAACATTAGTGTAATGTCACGCAATAGCACACAATCAATGTGCATTATAAATACATTTAATAGAGCAATGTCAATACTTCACAATAAATTTATTTAAAGAACAATAAAGACATACAATATTAAATGTGTATTTGTATTAAAGAAACAGACCGTTATTAAACCGAGAAATGTCTACAACATTAATAATGTGACAGGATTAGATTTTAAAGAGTATTTAATCATTAATATTTCACGGATCCCGGATATTAAATCTGCGTCACACATATCCGCATGACAGGCCCATGAGTTACAAATAAGTCTACATGAAAAATGAAGTTACAGCACCACCAAGCGGTATGTGTAAGGAATTTACTAAGATATGAAACATTAAGGAACGGCCAATCAGAGTTCATCACACAAACACAACTTGAGTCAGGATGGTCTCACAGACATTATAACAATATTTCAAACTTTTATCCAATCAGATGTACAGATAAATTGTCCCATGGTGCATCTCATGTTTACTTCACCATATAAAAGTCCATTACACGTTGCCATCTTTGTCAGTTCTCTAATGCCTGCAGGCAGTTTATATTATTATAATATATTTATTGGACAACCCAGCAGGCATGTCAGTTCCCAGGTTCACCAAGGAGGAGAGCGCTGCACTGGTCCACGCCGTCAAGGACTTTTATCCCCAGCTGTTTGGGAACAAGAGGAGCTCGACAGATGCGCCTGTTAAGAAGGCCCTCTGGGAGTCTATCACCAATGCGGTTAGATTGGTGTGTGACGTCCAGAGGACCCAGGATCAGATCATGAGGAGATTCGGAGATATGAGGTTGCGTTTATCGAAAAAAGTCAACCTCATAAGGGACTGGGTACAAGCCCGTAAAAGAGGGGGCCAAAGAAAGGCCCCGCGGAAACTGTACCTACTCCCTTATGAGGTGACTTTATGCGAGCTCCTCAATCTCCGGGTCCCCAAAAGATTTAGATCCTCGCCATCCTCGGCCTCCTCTTCTTCCCTCCCAGCTGCGGGATCTGAAAGTCCTGACGCGGGGGACAGGGCAGATGCTTCTCCGTCCGGTGGCCTGGGAGGAGCCGATAGAGAATCTGAACCAGGTAATTATCCAACTTCATATAATATTTATAATGTTAAAAATCAAAAATGTGTATTTAGTCAGATACTAAACCTATACAGATCTCACAACATACACTACATATGATGTTTAGATATCTGATTTTAGATTATTGACACATGAAATAGGAATGATGTTTCTTGCGCTCTACAGAATATGCGTCACAGAGCGGAAATGTAATTTCGCATCCACGTTAACATGGGTTTGCGGAAAGTGGCATTGCTTTATACATGTTGTTCAAATGACGGATGCGTAATTCCGCTTGGAATCATTGCGCAATGATCGCGAAAATGGCATTTCTCATCCACGTTAACATGGGTTTGCGGAAAGTGGCATTGCTTTATACATGTTGTTCAAATGACGGATGCGTAATTCCGCTTGGAATCATTGCGCAATGATCGCGAAAATGGCATTTCTCATCCACGTTAACATGGGTTTGCGGAAAGTGGCATTGCTTTATACATGTTGTTAAAAATTAAATGGAAATTCTTAGATTAGTGAAGAATACAGTATTCTTATTTTAAATATTATATCTAATAAAAAACGAATAATACTAATAAATTATAACATATGGCCATCAATTGATGATTATGTAATAACAAGCAGATATTCTTAAAGATACAGTAAACAACACAACTGATTGAAAATAAGAGTCCAGGATATATTTATCATTAATTTAATTGCGGAAACTATTAACTCATGGGACTACCAAAGGATTAATATTTTTCTATTGATTTGTTATTAATGTAAATATTTTAAACATGGCATGATTAGTATTAATGATATGCAATCCTCATTTAATATATTACAGATATGGATGTGGCTGCTGGATCCTCAAGCCAGGGCTTGTCACAGTATGGTATGTCTCATTTTAATTGACATTTGTCTTAGAAACATGGAATGAACATTACATACTAAATACACATTGTTCAATATTTATATGTAATGTCTATTTAATAGATGAAAATTATATCATTATTCGGATATCCTTAAATAACATATTTGATTTTAATTGCATGCTCAATACCATTCATTACATCAACATATGGAGTAGATAATTCATTAACAAACAACAACATTGTGGAATCTATTTAATTTTAGATTAAAGGGATACTGAGCTACAATTATTAATATTGTCTTTCACATACAGTATGCAATATTAATAAACATAAAATATAATACTATCATCATATGTGACATATTCTATTGCTAAATGTAGTTTAAAATAAAGAAAGTACGTTTATGTGCATCTAAATATTTGTTGACCAACCTGGGTTTATATTGATGATTGGTGGATACCTTCAACAAACAATATTTATTGAATCCAATATTCCTTATCTGCCTTTAAGATTAATATCGAACAACATTCTAATTATAATAGGAGTCAATGTTAAATAATTTTTTACAGTTTGAACATAGAAATCAATTATTTAAATTAATCATGTCAGTGTCCCTTTAAGACAAAATAGATTCATTCATCTTTACATTATTTTTATTAAAAACTATTGATATATAAATCTAATTATCTGTTGGAGTTACTTTATAGATATCTGCATACTCTAACAGCACCATGATTACATATTTGTAATAATCAAGTTTGTTATGTATTGTGATAAATATGTGTTGTGTCCTAAACAAGATTACTGTACATTGAAAAAATGGGTCGATGTGACACATGTTTGTTTAGATTTGTCAACAGATGCTCCTCAATATGTGGTTTGTGTGTATTCTTGTAACTTCTTAAGGACATATGACGGAATTATTCCGTCATAAAACAATTGAGCTAAGTGAAAGCTGTGTCCTTAAAGGGTTAAGAACATTGATCATTGGGTATATTTAGATATGCAATAGCAGCATCTGAGATGAATTTGATGTCTAATGTAGTCTGACATTAAACATATGTTCAATACAGATATGTTTACAGAATCCCCTTGATTCAATCAAGCATTTTCTGGTGTAATGACTGCTCTATTCTTCACATTTTAAAGTTGATTAATGTTAAAATTCTAGACAGATGTGATTTAGTGATATCCAAAATGTGTTTAATAATATATATCTATATCATTCATAGAGAGAGTTGGTGTGGGAAGCCCACAGGAATCCAGCAGTGACATAGAGCCGCCTTTGCGGTCTCCTGGTAAGTCCATTGACTCATTTATATGTAATTGAAGGTGTATTGCTAATCAATATTATGATCATGATTCCGATGAAGCATAACATTATAAAAAATCATAGAATTTATCTTCTGATTATATATTTATTTTTTATATTGAGCGATTAATAATTTCTACTTTATTATTCTACACATTTGTTATTCATAAGATGTCTAACATATGTTTTTTTCAATTTGTTTTTTTGACAACAGTCATCAAGTGATACACACATGAGAAATCTTAAATGTTCTATGTACTATGCTTTTATGAATTTAACATTAAGACAAACAATACATTAATATTCTGATTTATTGACAATAACAAATCTATTGTCATTTGTATGCTCCATCAAAATGATGTAAATCATAACTTTGTGTGTGTATATCTTTAATGCAACATTGATGTGCGTATTTGAGCAACAGTAACATATGTTATAATATCTGATCTTAAGGTGTACACAACATGTTATGTTTTACAGAGATTGATGTCACATGTGGGATGGAGGAGGAAGAGGCTGCCTTGGAGTCTGATGGTATGTGAAATATATCTATCATGTTTCCAACATGTTTCTTTTTTTGAAATCATTTTATTGAAGACATTCAAAGTCTACAGCTTTTTCCCTTTAAAAAGGAATATTATTTGTCTGTTCAAATACACTACTGCCCCCTTTCTATATCAGGCAGCATGAAAATCTGCTTGTATATATTTTTTTAAGAATATATAATTCATGCCATCATTATGTCACATGCATATTCCATGCCAAAACACAATAATAAGTTTCACATTGTACAGACAGTCATTGAGATTCATCTGAGTGCCTATATAGATACCATATCCTCATTTCAGAATAGTTTACAGATTCAAACACACTTCGAAGTATATTGAAAACATAATCAATTTGAAATGCGTTGATTTGATGTCAGGATGTATGAGATGTTAATATATTTCTTTTACCTTGTCATATGGCTCATATATTCCTTATTTTTACAAGATTATTTATAAACGTTGTGTATGTTTTCTTACATACTAATAAAATACATTTTATTTCACAAATCTTTGTCCTCATTCTTCCTGTTATTTTTGGCAAGCTCTAGTTTATGTTGTTTATCCTTAAAGGGACCTAACAAATATATTTGTTATAATGAAATCATATATGTAAGACAATAGTAAATGACTTTAAGATTAACATCTCCAATGTAATCTTATTATTTGTGTTTATATTATTTTCTCTTAGCTCTATCATTGCCTGATTATGATTAGCAGAGTAATTTCTTTATATATGTATATATATTTTTGTATTTGTGTATATATGTATATTTAAATGTTCAGATCCATGTGTGTATTTATAAACTCTGCATGAATTGATGCACCTTTACCAAATGATCTGAGTATTGATACAATGATATAATCCCTGTAAAGTGTTCATTTTATTTAAATAGTATTGACTATGTGTATGCTCTTTTTAAAAACAAAATAATGTCCCTTTAAGTGATGTTGATCACTATTGTAAATGAATGTATTTCCATTTGTAAAGCGTTTTTGTCCTTTTTACAAGAACAAGGACATATAGTTTTATTAATAAACAATCTTATTGTAATGTTGACAGCACCTGTATTTCATTTTCAAATCTATATTATTGTCAAAGTGTAACCAAATCAATCTCTGTGTGTAATGCAAATAATGTAGATGATGAATATTAGTTAACTAATATGTTAACAAAATACATCTCCTCCCATATATGGCTATAGGTAGGCTGACAATAATTAAACTTGAATAAATGACACGTTTAATCAATACATGTATAACTATTGTTATTCAACAACAATCCAAACATATCTTAAAACATCAATGGCATATGTATTTCTCATGTGTATCTTTTAAATGTTAAAGATATACACCATAGCTATAGTTCAAGGGACAGTCAAGTCCGAAAAGATGATTCATGATTTGGTGACATTCCTAGATAGCAATCTACACACATACTAGTTCCTAAAATATAAATACGTTTCTTAGTGATATGCCAAGATGTCACTGAGTCCTTGTATTGTCTGCGGTTTTTCAGCGATCTCGGATGCGCCATGTTGCTTAAGACGTCACCTGCCAGGCTGTCCAATGATTCCTTGTATTGACTGACGTTCTTACGTGATCAGGAATATGCCTTTTATTGGATTGCGTTTTGACGCGATCAAGGATGCGCCTTTTTTTTTTGGGCGTTCTTACGTGATCAATAATGTGCCTTTCATTGGATGGCATTCTTACGTGATCAAGGAAGCGCCATGTTAAGACGGCACATGTAAAGGTAAAAAAACGTGTGATTGGATTGCGTAGTCCCGCAATATTTGTGCACGTTAAAAACGTTTGTGACTGCATGCAATTTTAAAAAGCTTGCGAATATGTATTATTTGCATCATGTTACATTGTTGACCCGTAGCTGATAAAGACCAACACATTCTCTTTTGCTGGATGTCTGGTTGAATCAACGAACGAAAGCAAAATGTTTTCATGCATAGGATATTTATAGGCAAGTGCAAATCTCTACAGTCCATGTTTAATATGTTTGTCAACAATGTTCCTTTTTCTGAAAAATTACTGTTGTGTTTAATGTTGAACATATCTAATTAATAAATATGCGCTATTGTGTTTGAATAAAGTAATCAATATGCATTTATCATATGCTAAATATATGATGCCGACTTCTTCTAAATGTAATTTCGTTGTATATTTTATGAAAGGTTCATTAGACACTCACATTATAAATAAAAATATTTGATTTTGTCTCGAGTTAGATAGTCCATTGTTTAACCAATAGGTTTATTTTGTCTTGTGTTGTAAGAAAATGTAAGTAATTTTCTTACTCCTCGCAAAGCCAATGAGTTTCATGTGAGTACCATCTCCAGCTTTGTCCAGTTTGTGTAAAGGGTCTTTTCATATGTTAATGATGGGGTATTGTGTTGTTTTACGGTTGTAATGGTGGTTCATCTATATTTTCAATATAGCTAACCCTATTTTATTTGCAAGTGTTTGAAGCTTTTTAATATTGATATCAGTATATGTTAATCTTGTTGTTTGTAGTAGTGTCTATTACATACAGTTATGTAAAAAATATAGGATACTGTCCCTTGAATGCAAATGTTGTTTTTTGTATCATGTATGAGATCCACATAGTTTAATCTTCAAATATATTTTTGTTAGCATATTTCCCCCCCCCCACTCCTAAAAGGACTTTAAACCATATTCATTGTTAAAATAAAAATATTTACAATAAAATATTAACACAATAATGTCTCTTAAAGAAAATAGACTTTATTTAACACGTCAATATAAATGTGATTTTAAAATTTATTTTTTGACAAAGTACATGTAGATATACCAACAAGCTTAAAATATGTGTTAGCATATGTAATGTTGTTAAAGGGACAGTTTAGAAAAAAAATTTTTTTAACATTATTCGAAAAGTCAATTCTGTAATAACAAGGATATCAAATGTTTCTCAACAATTGAACATTTGTCTGGGTTTATTTAAATTTGCTATCTAAACCTATGAGGTTGGTGTGCTCATTTCTTAAATCTTGAAGAGTGCTTGTAATCATTATACAATTTGAGCACTAGAGGGCATTTGTATAGCATTTGTATATGTAAAACCTTGTGCTCATACAGCATATTATTGACCATGTATTGATCATTGATATCTAAAATGTTGTTATGTCAGAACAACAAATAAGTGGTCATTTTTCATAGTCATAGATACAAGGGTAAGCACATAAGTCACACATGTATTTCTCCATGTTTTGTTGTTTCAAACTTTATAATGCGTAATACAGTGTTTTCTTTGTAATCAATAATTTTCTGACTGTCCCTTTAAGCTGTGTTATTGGCATTCAAACAGTAATATGCCATCATGGATAATTGTTATGGTAATTTAGTTAGCGATTCGGGAAACAGTTTGGACATCACATCACAGAAACCAATCAATATCATGAACAAGGATAGGTATGTGATGATGTGGTTTTCACACACTTATAACCCACACTCTGCAAAGAATCTTCCTCCATGGACCCGGTCCCATAGAAGTCGATTATATACAGAGTGTGGTCCACAAGTGTATGAAAACCACATCATCACATACCTATCCATTACACAAAAAAAAAATTTGAAGATGGAAAAAAATACTTACTTCCTCTTCCTTCCCCTCTTCCCACGGGGCTGAGGCTCTGGGAGAGGCAACTGCCGACTCCGAAGAGTCCTCCTTGGAGCTGTTGTGGGAGGAGTGGAAGGAAGAGTACTGGGACGACCAAGGTGAGGAGTAGATGGCTGAGGAGGAGGAGAAGATGGATGAGGAGGAGAAGATGGCTGAGGAGGAGGAGGAGTAGATGGCTGAGGAGGAGGAGGAGTAGATGGCTGAGGAGGAGGAGGAGATGGGCCGGCAGGAGGAGATGGCCCAGCAGCAAGAGGCCCAGCAACAAGAGGCCCAGCAACAGGAGGTAGACCAGCATGCGCCTCCCGGAAAAATGTGAACATTTCCTGATGAAGATTAAACATTCTTGTTTGTCCTTCTTGTATTCTATTCAGTATACTGATTATTTCATTTTGGCCTTGAATTATTTGATTCTGCCCATCAAGTATTCTGCGTCGTCCTTCTATGTTTTCTATCCGGGAGGTACGCATCTGGTCTATGTACTCCAGTAGAACCCGCACCTCCGCTATTTCTTCTTGTTGTGCCTGTTGAACCCGTGCACGGCGGGGTGCCCGTGCACGGCGGAGTGCGGGTCTTTGAGGGACCTCGGGTTCCGCGGGTTCCGCGGGTTCAGCGGGATCCTCCTGTGCTTCCGGGGCCTCTTCATCATCTCCCGTGCGCTGTTCGTCACGGGGGGCCTCTTCCCTCCGAAGTGGGAATTCCTCACCACCACTCTCATCCCGGGGAGATGCAGGAGGCTGTGCTGCCTCGTCCCCAGACTCTGTATATAAATAAAGAAAAAAAAAAATATATATATATATTAGCATATTTGCAAATCAAGGTTTAAATGACTTAGCTTACGATACAATTACAAATGCAGAATCATTAATCCACTTTGAAATCTAACAAACAATCAATACGATTTCCGCTTTTTCTAAACCGTGTTTGTGATATCTGGTCAATGTGAATGTTTTTGCGTTTGTTTTCAGTCTGTTTAAATGCACACCTAACCTATAGCCTAGATACTGATGTAACCGCAAAGTAATAGAATGCGTGTAAACAGCGTAATAGCATTAATCTGATCCTTAACACATGAAACCCAATGTTTTATCTTTCATGATTTAGAAGCATACATTTAGTATCAACTTTCGAATGTACTTTTCTTATCTAATTAGCTTCATTCTCTGGATATTCTTTGCTGAAAAGCATATCTAAATATGCTTATAAGATGCTGATTGTTAGCTGAATATAGCTGCCTCCTGTGATTGTTTCACCGTGTGCATGGCTATTTCTTCATTAAAATATATCTCAAGAATGAATCAAATTAGGTAATATAAGTACATTTGAATGTTTTGTCAAATTGTATTCGCTACCTCAATCATGAAAGTAAATGTTTGCGTATAGTGTCCATTGAAATACATTCGTATGTGAAATTATTGTTCAATGAGCTTACCGTCAGATGAGAGTGGCAGGTTCCCGGTATCGATTCCTCCGATACCGACTACTTCCACCTCGGAGATGCTGGGCCGCAACATTTCCTCCCATATGCAGTACTCCATTTCAAGGGCAGGGCCGCCACCGGTCCCTGCGGCATGTCGGGCCTCCAGGCTTAACTTTTTTTTAAGTTCAAGTTTACAGTCCCGGTACCGATGTTTGATAGAATCCATATCCCGGTTCCGGCCACCCACTGCATTGACTGCATTCCTAATCTCGTTCCAGAGCCTCCTCCTGTCAGTCGGGGTAGTCTTCTGGTGCTGCAGCATCCTATGCCTGGCCATATAGGCCTCTACGAGGGCCTCCTTCTCCTCCATCGTAAACCTCGCCTCCCTAGTCGCCTTGGCCTTCCCCTGTGACGATGCCCTCTGTTTCCCGGACTGTGAAGCCCTACTCTGACCGCCACTGGGCCCAGCCACTTGGTCATCTTGAACCAAGTGGCTGGGTCCACCCACCGCTTCCACCCCCGCTTCCTGCCCCCCTTCCTGCCCCCCTTCCTGCCCTGTTCCTCTCCCCCTCCCTCTACTCCCCCCTCTACCTGTCCCCTGCCTGGCCTCCATCTCCTCCCTAAACTAAACCCCAAATAATCAAACAAAAAGTGAGTGTGATGAAATGAAAGGGGGTCAAAATAAAGAAATAAAAAGACAAAAAAGGTGCTTAAAGTGTGAGGGATGTAAAAAAAACAAAGAGGGTAAGGAGTATTTAAATAAACGAAAAGAATAAGACTAAAAGGAGGATATGTAAACTAAATGTAACTAGGGGATGGGTATGGGATGGGTATGGGGTATGGGATAAGAGTAAATGGGATGAAAGGGAATGGGACTACAAGGAATGGGGTATGGAGTGTAGTATGAGGGGGTAGGGGGTATGGAGTGTATGTAGTGTTATTGATAAGTGTATGTATGTATTGAATGTGTTTGCGTGTAAATGTGTTAAGTGTACAGATAAATCACTCGCTCGCTAACTAACACTACTTCTAATTCTCAATAACAAACACTCCCACTAACGCTCACTAACTACCACTAACTGACGCTCACACTAACAACTATCACTAATAACTCCCACTAACTCACTCACGCTCCCACTAACAGACTCTCTCCCACTCCCACTAACTCCCACTAACTCACTCACTCTCTCACGCTAACACTACCAACTGACTATCTCACGCTAACACTACCAACTGACTCTCTCACGCTAACACTACCAACTGACTCTCTCACGCTAACACTAACTCACTCTCAAAAATTCTCAAACTCTCTATTCTTAAATCTCCAAAGACCCACCAGCAACACAGTCAAAGAAGCCATGCTTGTGTGGTGCTTATATACCCTGTGTAAATGTTTAATGATGTCCCAATTTCCATTGTAATTAGTGTTCAGGTGTGCTTTATTAGCAATTAATATTATTGCAATGTGTATTAGGTGTGTTAATTTGCGCATGCTCATTTAGAGTTGGTATTTGTGGAATGTGTAGAATGCGATGATGTCATAGTGTTCGTTTTCGCTTTCATTGTCCAAAAGTATTCTTTTTAAATGTGAATTTGCGATGGTGTGTTCTTCGTGAAGTGTTGTATATGTATGTTTTTCATAATATATAATGATATTGAATGCGATTTTGTTTCTAGTGTATGTATATATTTTTTAATCCTTGTTGTTATTGTGCGATTTTCCGCATCTTAAAGTATATGCGTATTCCCCGTATAAATAGTATTAAAACTTCCCCCACTTGTGAATGTGTAATGCTTGTGTGCTTTGTTGATTGATTGTTGTTGTGACATTTGCGGCGTGTTATTGTTGTGCATGATGTGGTATGCGTCATATGACCGAGCTGTGCGTATTCTCGCGAAATCGAGTGTTAGGTTAAAAAAGGCAATTTATTTGCTTTCCCATTGATCTCTATGGGAGACTGTCTAACGCGGGCAGGATTACGCGTGTGACATACACGCGTTAGGAGCATCGTTAGATGGTCTTATATTAACTCTAAATACCGGAGTCAAACAATGACGTGCGTTAGACATAAACACGCGTGGCGTTAACAGCCCATCTACCGCCGAACTCTAAATCTAGCCGTAAGTGTCTTGGAAAATAGAGTAAATTACTTTTTGTAATCTTTTCCCATACTCTATACAGATAGGCGCATGGTCAGATATTGTTATTAGATGTATATCTGTTTTCGTTATACAGTATGTGTAGTGATTTTATCTGATGTGAGAAACAGGTCTATTCTTGATTGAGATTTATGTGCCTTAGATAAACAAGTAAAACCTATACTATTAGGATTTTTATATCTCCAGATATCTCAAACTCCTATCTTAAAATATATGTTGTTCATTCATTTTGTTTCTTTTTTAGAGTAACCAAAGTTTTGTTGACCATCTATTTTGGATCTATCTATGCGCATTTTAGGTGCCATGTTGAAATCCCCTATAATTAAAATAGTGTCCATATAATCTATTAATTTATTCTGCAAATTTTCACAAACTCTAATGTCAAACTTATTAGGTCCATAAACATTACAAATTGTGAATTTTTCTGCATTGATACATATCTTAATAAGAACTACTCATTCGTTAGGATCAATAAATTTATATAAGATTTGGTACTTCAATATTTTATTTATTAAAATAGCAACTCCTTTCTCTTTACTAACACATTAATTAGCAATTCACCTCTCCTACCCACCCCATCTTGAGTTTTATCATTTCTTTTGAATTTAGATGTGTCTCCTGTATCATTGCTATAAATGTCCCCAAATGTTTAAGCTGTTTCAATATAGCTTTCCTCTTAATGGGTGCTGTTATTCCCCTCACATTCCATGTTAGTTTAATATTTTTTAAATCAGAGTCATCCATGTATATCTAATTTCTAAGACCCGAGAATTAACTCTATTTAATTAATAAAAGTATATGAGAAGAAAAAGGGGAGGGGGAGAGAGGGAAAAAATATACAAAAAAGAATAAAAATAAAATTGTTTTTAACAAACACAGAAGGATATACCCTTCTCCGATTGCTGCATATATAATACATCTCAAATCTAGTATTATTTTCAAATACATTAACATATTTTAGTGCCATAGCTTCTGCTCCCCCCAAAAAAAAGATCTTTTCTTTAACTATCCTGCAGCTGAACTTTAGCTTAATAGTGATTATATCTTTTTTTTAAATGCATCAATCAGTTTGTTAATAAAATCTTTAGCTTCTTGTGTGGATTTCAAAGTGATGTTTTCCTCTTTAACCTTAAAACAAATTTTTGCCGGCTATATAAGCCTAGCTTGTATGCCTTGTTGTATTAATGTAGTACAATAAGGGGACATCTCTCTGCATTTAGAAGTTGTCTCGGCAGAGAAATCTTGAAACATAAAAATTATATTTTGTTCTATCAATTAATTGTCTCATTATAATTACTTTGTTTTGGAAATTTAAGTATGTTACCATGATTGGTCTAGGTCTATGTGCACCGTCAGTATTATTTTTAAGTTTACCCAGTCAATGCACCCTTTCTACCAAAAAAGATGTGTCTGATATTTGTAGGCCTAAAAGCTGTGGAAGTTCTTTAGCAACAAATTTAATTAAATCCTGGGGGAGATATGACTCTGATAAACCTATTATTTTAACATTACTCCTACGGGAGCGATCTTCTAACTCCTCTAATTTTACTTGTAGGTTCTTAATTATATCCCCCTGATTTTTAATCATGCTTTCCTGTCTGCCCACCTGATCCTCTAGGTCTGGCACACGTGTCTCAACCTCCACTATCCTACTATCAAAATGTCTAACTTCTTCTGTAAGACCAGCAATCTCATTTTTTAATAAACTAAATTGTGGTAGAATTAACTCTGAGATTTGCTTTATTAGTATTTGGGGTTTTTGAGTATTAGGGTTTAACCCCTGTAAATCCTTACTTTGCTCTAAATCGACAGTTTTAGTTTTCTTCTCATGCTGTTTAACTGGCATTGTTTGGCGATTTTGTTTTTGTTTGTGAAACAAATCTATCCATAAGTATAAATCAATGTGTGTATCTGTGACAATTTACCACTAATTAAGTAGAAGATATAATTCCTATATTTCTATAAGAAAGTGTATTTTTGTGTGTGTGTGTTTTTTTAAATAATAAAAAAGTGCCCTTTTTTAAGTCGCAAGCAATTGCTAATAATCAACCTTGAATCCTATACAATGTATGCACTCTGCTTATCCCTACTGGGAATAATAGTCACCCAGCCCTTTAAGAGCCTTACATATAACAAGAATTGTCAACCTTGTATATATGGGTATTTTTAACCACGTGCTACTTTATCTCAATTTTCAATATAGAAAGGCTATTCCAATACTCTCGTATTATCTATCAAAGTTAAACAAACATGCAAGTGTTCCGATATAGAAGTATGTATCTACATAGCAATTCAAAAGATAAACTGGGATGACCTTTTAAAAAAGTTTTAAACAAACCATTCTTAGATTCAAATTCAACACATTTATTCAAACCATACATTGTCACCATAGCTTCCCCTGAACCTACCTAGTGAACAAAGTACATTTGACCAAGAAGTAAACTAGAAATTGCATGCTCTATTTGAATTATGAAAGGTAATTTTGACTTTACAGTTCCTTCAATGGGCAAAATTAGTAGTAAGATTAAAATCAAGGTCATGGTATTTAAATTGTATCCTTTTTATAGACATGAAAAAGCCTTGAAATATCCTTATGTGTTCATTATTTACTCTGTGAATAAATAAATATTTTCTCATGAATCCACAAACTGGACATTATTGATTTTATAGATGTAAATGCCTGTAAGTAATGTATAGACATGTGCTGGGAAATAATATCATGACATTTTCTATACAACAAAATAAAGAGTTAACTCCTTGACTGCTAATGATGGTTGTGACTCCCGGCATAGCATTGCATTGAAGCTCTCTCAGCTAAAAGAATATCCTGTTTCTAGTGAAAATTCCTAAACATTAAAACAAATATATAAAACTGACATTTAATTTAATTAGAATTGTGTTTAGTTTATTCACATTCCAGAAGCAAGTTAGTACAATAAGAAAGCCCAGCATAAAAGGACATTAGGATTTTGTATAAATGCACTGCATTAGTTAACAATAAATACATGCATTACAAAATATATGTAAAGAAAATAAATGTTTTAAAATCAACTACAATATAATTTTGTAAACAAAATGTACATAATTTTCCCAATCAAGATCAGTTAAGAATAGACCCTTAAAATGTCTTGTGGCACTCCAGCCTCTCAGAGGAGAACTTAGCTACAGTATATGTTTAATTCCTGTCCATTAATTGTGCAAGGGTCACTAGTGGTAAAACACTCCAACAAATTAGAGATATTTTTTATGTTTGTTTCAGATAATCTAATATTTTTCTTTTTTAAACACAAGTAAAGGCATTTATAAGTATATTAATGCTGTGTATAAAATCTGTATACATCATGTTCCATTTATCAAGCAGCGGATGCAGATTTGGAGCAGTTGAGGTGCAGGCTTGCATGAGTGATTGTGCAACCAATAATTAAGAAGTTACAGACTTAGGTCCTCTGTTTTTAACTAGAGGTGGTGGATTAAAATCATCCCAGACTAAGTTGACCGAGGTGATTGACAGCTCCTGCTCTCACGTGATTGGTTGAACAAGAGCAGAAGGTAGTTTCTAATGAGCTTCTGACTGTGATCCTGGATGTACAGGTTCCCTAGTTGGGAACCTTGTCTGTCAGGACAATAATCAATTCTGTCCCTTGATGTATGATAATTGTTATAATTATATTAAAAAAATACTGTCTGTAATGACACAGAAAAAAACAAAAAATTTAGAAATGTCCATCTTCCACTGACAAAAGCAAAAAGAAAGAACAGATAAAGCTGTTGCTGATCTTTGAGTTTGGGTAAGATTACAGAAGGACAGTCATGGAATTTAATTTTTGCACGTCATTTGATTGTAATAATGCAGATCAGTACTGTGACCATTAGGGGGCGCCTTTCAGATCTTGGGAATACAATATTGAAAAGATGAATAGAATTATTAACACAACAAAAAATGTCAGGATATAAGGTACTTACCAATGCTATCATTGTATCTAGTCAGCCTTCGTTCTTATAACAAAACTTCACTAACATAGAATGAAACTGAAGGACCGCTGTGTAATATAAAAATATTCAGAAGTTTTGTTTTGTATTTTCTTCAGACAGAAAGATTTCAGCAATGCAGGTTGCTGCCATGTGAACTCTCACAGCCCCTAGGGCACCATCATTTACTAGAGGGAACAACTTGTAGTTTGCAGGGAAACTTGAGATGCAGGCCCATAGCCTATATATAATGCACTTAGATAGGCACAGGGCTAGATTAATAGTGGAGTGCTATTTATTGCTTCTACTCGTGTGCTTAACTTTTGCTTTTTGCACACGCTGGGTACTGAATGTATTAAAAGTTACAACCAAAAGGTTTTTGCTCACACGTTATCCCGTTGCGTGCAAAAAGCTAAAGTTACATTATTGCAACTGGGTTAACATATTCCCCCATAGACTTCAATGGAGCACAAAAACTGAAGAAAAAGGCCTAATACCCTTACTTGCGCTCTAACATGCATCTCAACCCCCTACTCTAATAATCCATAAACTGACACATAGCCTTCTGAAAAGTACCCCCGCTACACTATTAGCCCATATACCCCCACATTGCAAACTACCCCCTATCTTCCTAACAGCCAACCCCCCAACACGCCTATTAACCCCACTAAGTGATAAAAAAAAATAAACCTACCATTACATAAAAAGAAACCTAACATTACATAAATTAAATCTACTATTACCGAAAATAAAAAAACTCTAACATTACAGAAAATAAAAATATTATGCCCAGTCCAGTTATGCCCATTCTAAAACTCAACTCAACAAAATAGTGCCTATACTAAAACTAAAAGTTACTAAAGCAATAGACCTTAGAAAAGCTTTTTGTTGGGAATTGCCTAACCCAATATACAATAAATTAACCCCCCCCCCAAAAAAAAAGCCTATAATAAAAACTATAAAAATTGCTATTTAGAAGGCCATTTGGTAGGGCAGTACCCTAAAGTTATTTTGCTGCCAAATAAAAAAAAACCTATCATAAAAAAAGATTACTCTAAAAATGGCATTGGGTTTAGCATTGCCCTTAGATGGTCATGTGGTAGGGCAATAGGGCAAAAAAAACAACCTATTCTACAAAAAAAACACCCACCCAAAAAAAGCCGATAAACCCCAAAGTGATCGCCAAGTTTGTTTCTCCTCTTCATGGAGAGGCCCATATCCTCGTGGCATATACATGTGTGTGTATATATATATATATATATATATATATATATATTTACATACATGTGTATTTATGTATTTATAAGTATACTTACATAAATACACATATAATATATATATAATGTCAATTAGCCGGTAGCCCAGCACTCCAACCTCTGTGGTGTAATTGTGACCTGGGTGCAATCCTCAAAAGCCAAGTATAGATATATGTTGTAAATGAGGGCACTCACAGGATTTGTAGTTTCAACAATTGATGGGGTTTTTTTCTGAATACATCAGAATTTACTCATAAGTATTCTTAGTCGACGTTTATCTTAAATTGGCTATTCAGTCGTGCTCCCAGAAGAGAAATGAGCAATCAGCTTATTGCTCATTTCTCTTCTGGGAGCACAGCTCAATAGCAGATTTAAGATAAATCTTGTCTTGAAGAAGGTTAAAATAAGAGCCGAAACGTCAACGTCGACTATGTATTCAGATTAAAAACCATTAATTGTTGAAACTAAAAATCCTGTGAGTGCCATCCTTTACAACATATATATATATAAATATAAATATATATATATATATATATATATATATATATATATATGGTAGAAAGAGTGGTATTAAGGTGCACTGTTCATAAGAATAATAACCAATATATTATTAATAATGGTGTCAGAATAGTAGGTATAGTGCAAGAATCAGAGTATTTCAATACAGATTATTATATATTAAATGTATCTAGTACAAGTATTTATACCAGCGGTGTCTGGATGAGTAATATCAAAAAATATATATACAAGCTATATTATGTATAAGAGTAGGATGGTGTACCAATCAGGTCAATTTGATATCCTAAAAAACTTTGTTCTTTCCTGCACAGTTAAAGGTACTAATAGTTCATTTGATATGACATCATAAAGTTCATAGAGTTCACAGGTATTATTAGTCCCAAAGTTCAAGTAGATTATGTAGAATAAATAATAGTTTTATGTCTAATCCTTATGTTGTGAATAAATGCCCACTTACTAGATGTAACCTCAATCCTATGAGGTAAGTGGGAAGCGTCTTTTAGTAGATACAGTTGTCCCTCAGCAATCTGGAACCACTGCTTCTCTGCCTCTTTGGTGTGGTTAGAAACACTGCTTTCCTGCTTCCTTAGTATGGTAGAGATTTCTTTCTCCCTCCTTCTAGTTTGCTTAGTAATTCACTCAGCTCCCAGTAATCCGTGATGTGGAATACATAGATAAGGGAACACAAATATGGAACGGATAGTGCAACACTGTTGTACAAGTTTAAAACATATATTTATTTCATATGTAAAAAATGCTCACATTTTTCCACCTCAATCCAATATGAGGTATCAGTTAGGCATAGTAGTGCAATATAACAGGTGCAAAATTCCAAAGTGAATAGTCAGAAGTGCAGGAAAACGGCATATAAGCAGTTTATAAGATGCAGTTCAATATATTTGTTCAAATCTCTCCTTACGCGTTTCAAAGGTTTCAAATAATGGGTTACCTTCTTCATCAGAGGAAAATATTGAGTGTGATTGCTGATGTTTAGTTAGGGACTTTAAATAGGGTTTACCTGTGTAATTATGATTTTCTAGAGCTCTGATTGGCTCTTTGTGGTCATGTGATTTAAGAGGTGTGTGGGCTAATCTGCCAATCACTGGCTTGATGGATCGTACTAATTTTATTCTAACTCACAGGATATTTCGAGTAAAGGGATCAAAGAAGTGAAACTATCGATTTAAAGTTTCTCTAAAATGTATTCTTAGTCTACTTCGTTGGTTACTGTTCATGTAAAATACGGAAGCGGTTAGGAGCGCGAGTGAGGAATTCGAGCGCATGCGTGTTGCTGCCGATTAGGGGTATTACGCAAATGCGGCGGGGGTGTGAGCGGATAAACCAATCAAATTAGAGATATGGAAAATGTGTGCTTGATACACCCCCGATCACTGAGGATTTTTGCTCCTAAAGTTGGCGTATACGAAGGGGTTTATGTGGGCTATTACTGTTAGAACATACTGCTAGAAAAAAAATAAAAAATAAATATGTGTGTAATTGTAATTAGGTGGCCCAAACTGGTGATTATTTATAGCGCATGCGTGTATTCAGTTATCTGTCTTTGACAGATGAATAGAGGTATGCGAATTGCTCAGTTGGATAAGTGTTATACTTATGATGTATAAAACACTGGGGTAAATAGATTGGTTGATATGATATATTATATCAAACCAATCCTGAAATGCCAGTTTTCCAAAAAATGAACTGTAATAGGTTTGGAGTGATTTTCGGTAAGGAATGATTTGAACTACCTTTATATTTCAAGTCATTCCAATTAGTAGATACATTGCTACTTCCTCTTGCTTGTTTAAAACATAACATGTGCATTAAAAAAATTAAAACATAATATGCTTTGAAAAAGATTCAAAGCTTGGTATAAACTTTAAGATATACAATTTTACATGTTAAAAAACAATTCTTCTATAAAGGCACACACATTTAAAATATCACTGTTCTTAAAACGTATTTAGGCTAAAAAAGATTCCCCTTTCTTATAGGGTATTTTTTTTAAAAAACAAAGACAGGGTCCCAGAGAGGGTTGTATTCAGTCTAGTTGGGTGTGTAGCATAGTTATTAGAGATAAGGAATTTAGTGAGTAATTTCATTAAAGATCTGTGAATTTGTCTACAGAGTTCTTACAAAATGAAGAATGCTTATAAATGATATTATACAGGTGTCTGTATCCTAGTATATATGTGGATGACCGAAGTACATTCCCTTAGAATATTCTATATATCTAGGGTAGTGGGTAGACACACTTGTTTCTATAAAGGTGTATTAGTATATATATATACACTATTATTTATTTCTTCTATTTATCCACTAAAAAGGCTGCCAAGTCAATATCTTTATTCAAGCCAAAAGGTGTTTGTGAATGTAGGGTATGTATCCAGAAGCTTTCTCTTCGTCTCAAATGTAGTTCTCTATCCCCACGTCTCTCATTAATCGGTATACATTCTAGAATAGTGGCTCTTAAACCTTCTGAGTCTTTATTATGATAATTTCGATAATGAAGTGACAGATTGTGAGATTTTTCTCCTGCTTTTATATTCGTCAGATGTTCTACTACCCTTTTCTTAAAGGGTCGTGTGGTGCGTCCTATGTATTGAAGACCACATGTGCATTCGATCAAGTAGACTACATAATCTGTTTTGCAATTGCAAGCGGCATTGATTTTACATAATTTACTATTGCTACTAGATCTAACTTCTTTGGTGGATTTTTGTCCACCATAGTGATGCTCACATGCGACACAATTCAGGCGATTGCATTTGAAAAAGCCTGTAGACAATTTACCCAGCCAATTTTGTTTTTTTGGCTGTTTCAATTTGCTTGGTGCAAGAGTATTTTTCAAATTTCTGTTTTTGCGAAAAATCAATTTAGGTTCTTTTGGAATAATTGATTTTAAAAGTTCATCCTTTTCTAATAGATGCCAATGTTTTCTTAGAATCATTTTAATTTCTTTAGAGCCTTCATTGTATGTTGTGATAAAGTTAGCAGTATCTTGTTGCATTTTTCCAACATCTTGTTTTTTCTTTTGTTTCTTTTGTAAAAGTTAGTTTCTATCAATGCACTTTACTTTTTTGTAAGCTTTGTCCAGTTCTGTTTCCTTGTAACCTCTTTCCATAAATCTCTTCTTCAATAAAGCTGCTTCTTGTTTGAAGTGTTCCATTTTGGAGCAGTTGCGTCTAAGGCGTTGATATTGGCCGTATGGGATGTTTTTTATCCATTTCTGGTTATGGCCACTAGAGGCTAGTAGGTACTTGTTGCTGTCAGTCGGTTTTTTTGTGGAGTTTAGTATGAATTGAACCTTCTTCCTGGAACAGTATAATATCGAGAAAATCAATCTCTACTTTGTTCCTTTTCTCTGTGAAAGTAAGGTTGAAATCATTTGTGTTTAAAGTATTCACAAAATCACTCAGAATATTGTCAGGGCCTTCCCAGATCATGATGATATCATCAATATATCTTGCCCATTTTATAATGTGCTTATGGAATGGATTGTTGGACCATATATGGCATTCTTCCCATAGCCCCATTTAGAGGTTGGCAAAGCTGGGTGCAAAGCCAGTTCCCATTGCTGTGCCTTGGAGCTGTAGGAAATATTCCTTTTTGAATAGAAAGAAGTTTTTTTCCAGAACAAATTTTATTGAGTTTAAGAGAAACGTGCATGTTTCTTTTGGGAGATCAGTCAGGGTTTTCAGCCAAAAATCTACAGCTTCTATTCCTTTCTCGTGTGGTATGTTTGTATATAAAGCGCTTACGTCCAGGGTAACCCAAATGAAATTCTCTTTCCAGACTACTTCTGTCATTTTTCCAATTGTGTCAGGGGTATCCCTCAAAAAAGATTTTAGTCTTGGTACTAAAGGTTGAAGAAAGTTGTCTATGTACTCCGATAGTTTTGAGGTTAGGGAATTGATGCCTGAGACGATTGGTCTTCCTGGGGGTTTCTTCATATTTTTATGCACCTTTGGAAGGTGATAAAAAATTAGTAGGGTTATCGTTTTTTAGATAAGCTAATTCATCTTCATTCAGGACTTTCTCTTCCTTGGCATTCATTATAAAATCAAAAAAGACAACCTCTCAAGGAAAGAGAAAACCTTCATAAAGAACTTGGAAGAAGATAGTAATCTAATCATAAGAGAGGCGGATAAAGGAGGGGGGATCGTAATTCAAGACAGAGTGGACTATACAAAAGAAGCATACAACCTTCTAAAGGACGAATCAAATTACAGGAAACTTCCAGGAGATCCTACCAACACCTTCCTAAAGGAATATCGCCACCTATTAGACAATGCCAAGGAAGAGAAAGTCCTGAATGAAGATGAATTAGCTTATCTAAAAAACGATAACCCTACAACAGCAATTTTTTATCACCTTCCAAAGGTGCATAAAAATATGAAGAAACCCCCAGGAAGACCAATCGTCTCAGGCATCAATTCCCTAACCTCAAAACTATCGGAGTACATAGACAACTTTCTTCAACCTTTAGTACCAAGACTAAAATCTTTTTTGAGGGATACCCCTGACACAATTGGAAAAATGACAGAAGTAGTCTGGAAAGAGAATTTCATTTGGGTTACCCTGGATGTAAGCGCTTTATATACAAACATACCACATGAGAAAGGAATAGAAGCTGTAGATTTTTGGCTGAAAACCCTGACTGATCTCCCAAAAGAAACATGCACGTTTCTCTTAAACTCAATAAAATTTGTTCTGGAAAAAAACTTCTTTCTATTCAAAAAGGAATATTTCCTACAGCTCCAAGGCACAGCAATGGGAACTCGCTTTGCACCCAGCTTTGCCAACCTCTATATGGGGCTATGGGAAGAATGCCATATATGGTCCAACAATCCATTCCATAAGCACATTATAAAATGGGCAAGATATATTGATGATATCATCATGATCTGGGAAGGCCCTGACAATATTCTGAGTGATTTTGTGAATACTTTAAACACAAATGATTTCAACCTTACTTTCACAGAGAAAAGGAACAAAGTAGAGATTGATTTTCTCGATATTATACTGTTCCAGGAAGAAGGTTCAATTCATACTAAACTCCACAAAAAACCGACTGACAGCAACAAGTACCTACTAGCCTCTAGTGGCCATAACCAGAAATGGATAAAAAACATCCCATACGGCCAATATCAACGCCTTAGACGCAACTGCTCCAAAAAGGAACACTTCGAACAAGAAGCAGCTTTATTGAAGAAGAGATTTATGGAAAGAGGTTACAAGGAAACAGAACTGAACAAAGCTTACAAAAAAGTAAAGTGCATTGATAGAAACTCACTTTTACAATAGAAACAAAAGAAAAAACAAGATGTTGGAAAAATGCAACAAGATACTGCTAACTTTATCACAACATACAATGAAGGCTCTAAAGAAATTAAAATGATTCTAAGAAAACATTGGCATCTATTAGAACAGGATGAACTTTTAAAATCAATAATTCCAAAAGAACCTAAATTGATTTTTCGCAAAAACAGAAATTTGAAAAATACTCTTGCAACAAGCAAATTGAAACAGCCAAAAAAACAAAATTGGCTGGGTAAATTGTCTACAGGCTTTTTCAAATGCAATCGCCTGAATTGTGTCGCATGTGAGCATCACTATGGCGGACAAAAATCCACCAAAGAAGTTAGATCTAGTAGCAATGGTAAATTATGTAAAATCAATGCCGCTTGCAATTGCAAAACAGATTATGTAGTCTACTTGATCGAATGCACATGTGGTCTTCAATACATAGGACGCACCACACGTCCCTTTAAGAAAAGGGTAGTAGAACATCTGACGAATATAAAAGCAGGAGAAAAATCTCACAATCTGTCACTTCATTACCGAAATTATCATAATAAAGACTCAGAAGGTTTAAGAGCCACTATTCTAGAATGTATACCGATTAATGAGAGACGTGGGGATAGAGAACTACATTTGAGACGAAGAGAAACCTTCTGGATACGTACCCTACATTCACAAACACCTTGCATAAAGATATTGACTTGGCAGCCAGCAATCACACTCAATATTTTCCTCTGATGAAGAAGGTAACCCATTATTTGAAACCTTTGAAACGCGTAAGGAGAGATTTGAACAAATATATTGAACTGCATCTTATAAACTGCTTATATGCCGTTTTCCTGCACTTCTGACTATTCACTTTGGAATTTTGTACTTGTTATATTGCACTACTATGCCTAACTGATACCTCATATTGGATTGAGGTGGAAAAATGTGAGCATTTTTTACATATGAAATAAATATATGTTTTAAACTTGTACAACAGTGTTGCACTATCCTTTCCATATTTGTGTTCCCTTATCTATGTATTCCACATCATGGATTACTGGGAGCTGAGTGAATTACTAAGCAAACTAGAAGGAGGGAGAAAGAAATCTCTACCATACTAAGGAAGCAGGAAAGCAGTGTTTCTAACCACACCAAAGAGGCAGAGAAGCAGTGGTTCCAGATTGCTGAGGGACAACTGTATCTACTAAAAGATGCTTCCCACTTACCTCATAGGATTGAGGTTACATCTAGTAAGTGGGCATTTATTCACAACATAAGGATTAGACATAAAACTATTATTTATTCGACATAATCTACTTGAACTTTGGGACTAATAATACCTGTGAACTCTATGAACTTTATGATGTCATATCAAATGAACTATTAGTACCTTTAACTGTGCAGGAAAGAACAAAGTTTTTTAGGATATCAAATTGACCTGATTGGTACACCATCCTACTCTTATACATAATATAGCTTGTATATATATTTTTTGATATTACTCATCCAGACACCGCTGGTATAAATACTTGTACTAGATACATTTCATATATAATAATCTGTATTGAAATACTCTTATTCTTGCACTATACCTACTATTCTGACACCATTATTAATAATATATTGGTTATTATTCTTATGAACAATGCGCCTTAATACCACTCTTTCTACCAATTGTTCTCTCTGCAAATTGAAATAGGACAGTGCAGGGTGGGGACCCTACAATTGCCCTCATTTCAGGTATAAGGGCAGCCAGTTCATCCATCCACACTATAAATGATATATCTCTCGGGGGGGACACACCTAGCGCTGAATCATCCTTTTCTCTTTTAACACAACTCTATTCCCCTCTTTTCGGCTTGCTTGATGCATTAGTACTAAACAACTAAAAATTATCTCTTATGAATATGGTGATTATTTCAATACCGAGACCAGACAAAGGAAACTTTCCATATATGAAGTAGAACCTATAGTAATGGAAAATCTAAGAATTACCAATCCTAAAGAATTATTTTCCAAAATGGAGAAATTAAGCAGAAAACAACTATCTAGTTGGCACGATGGCAACAATTTGGAAAGATATTTAAAATATAATATTATTCCAAAAGGGCTACGTCTAGAGAAAACTCCTATAATGGAGAACACGGAAGTGGAACTCCTAACAGAGTAGGATTCAGCTATGGAGGAGTGCTCAAAGAAATTTATTAACATATTAATTCGATACAGAGAGAAAAAAGTCTCTAGTCTAGGAGAAGAAATTAAGGACATACGAGAAAAACTAAACAATTTTAAAGGGGATGTATATTACCAAGAGCTGGATAAAGAAAATAAAAGCAAATTACAAAGATTTGACATGTTATTGGAGAAAAAGAAACTAGACAAATTCCTAAGAGACTATCACATGGACAAGGAGGATAAAGAGAAAGCCATAACTGAAAACACTTGGGAGGACGAAGCAAAAACACCAAACCCAGACAAGGATCTGGAAGATGAAAATTGGAAATATCTGAATTCACCTGAATATTCAGTAGTAGATTCGTACAGACAATTGGCCAATAACAGCAGGAGAAACAAAGAAAGGGAAGCAGGTCCACCAAGGATATCACAAGATACATTAAGAGGTAAAGAAGGTAACCAACAATATGGAAAGAAAAATATTCCCAGAAGGAGAGAGAATAATAAACAACAATGGGAAGATCCCAACTTTGAACGAGGAAGGGGTTGGAAAAGGAACTACAAGGATACACATAATAGTAGATCTTATGACTACTATAGAGACGAAAGAAATGATGGGAGACAAAATAGAAATAGTAAAACCATCCCAGATAGGGAGGATACATCAGGACAAAACCATCAAATCCAGTATAAACACAATGGCCATTGGAATTGGAACAGAAGGAACCAATCGCCCTACACTACTAATAAGAACAACCAAAGGAACAATGGTAACCACAGAAGAAACTCTGTCCAATTTGACACCAACTCTAAACAGTATTTTTTAGGGTACGGACAGAGAGAATATCACCCCACGGATCCGAAAGTCACACTCCTGGAACCCCCGGGACTGAGAGGAGGGGAAACACATCAACAGGAACATCCCATGAGGCTAGAACCACAGTGGAGACAAAGAGGCCAAAAAAGACAAATCACAGAGGATGCAGAGGAGGAGAAGACATGGAAAGAAAAAAACAGAAATCGACACCAATGTGGGAAACGAAGATGTAAAGGCAAAAGTCTTCAACCTTTCCACTAGAACTCTAACAAAGGAAGAAACCACTATACTAGAGAAAGGCTTATCTTTTGCCCCCACAAAGGGGCCAAATTCTTTCCAACTATTCATTGATCTTCACAAATTCACCCGGAAGCTAACTCTGAAGAGACACTTTAACAAACTGTCCATTAAAGACGAGGGAGCAGGGCAGAATATTTTGGCAGAAACTGAGTCTGATCTTCTAAACATTTTAGAAGATCTGGAAAATGAAAGTGCAACTCCTACTGAAAAAGTTCCACTGAAAAGACACACCTCACTTAAACCCCACTCGACTTTCTACCCAGTCCACTCAAAGGGAAACCTGATTGCGTTTTTTTCAAACTTGGTACAAGCAGACTTCAACCAACTCTGCGAGGGGTATAAAATCAAAAAAGACAACCTCTCAAGGAAAGAGAAAACCTTCATAAAGAACTTGGAAGAAGATAGTAATCTAATCATAAGAGAGGCGGATAAAGGAGGGGGGATCGTAATTCAAGACAGAGTGGACTATACAAAAGAAGCATACAACCTTCTAAAGGACGAAACAAATTACAGGAAACTTCCAGGAGATCCTACCAACACCTTCCTAAAGGAATATCGCCACCTATTAGACAATGCCAAGGAAGAGAAAGTCCTGAATGAAGATGAATTAGCTTATCTAAAAAATGATAACCCTACAACAGCAATTTTTTATCACCTTCCAAAGGTGCATAAAAATATGAAGAAACCCCCAGGAAGACCAATCGTCTCAGGCATCAATTCCCTAACCTCAAAACTATCGGAGTACATAGACAACTTTCTTCAACCTTTAGTACCAAGACTAAAATCTTTTTTGAGGGATACCCCTGACACAATTGGAAAAATGACAGAAGTAGTCTGGAAAGAGAATTTCATTTGGGTTACCCTGGACGTAAGCACTTTATATACAAACATACCACACGAGAAAGGAATAGAAGCTGTAGATTTTTGGCTGAAAACCTTGACTGATCTCCCAAAAGAAACATGCACGTTTCTCTTAAACTCAATAAAATTTGTTCTGGAAAAAAACTTCTTTCTATTCGAAAAGGAATATTTCCTACAGCTCCAAGGCACAGCAATGGGAACTCGCTTTGCACCCAGCTTTGCCAACCTCTATATGGGGCTATGGGAAGAATGCCATATATGGTCCAACAATCCATTCCATAAGCACATTATAAAATGGGCAAGATATATTGATGATATCATCATGATCTGGGAAGGCCCTGACAATATTCTGAGTGATTTCGTGAATACTTTAAACACAAATGATTTCAACCTTACTTTCACAGAGAAAAGGAACAAAGTAGAGATTGATTTTCTCGATATTATACTGTTCCAGGAAGAAGGTTCAATTCATACTAAACTCCACAAAAAACCGACTGACAGCAACAAGTACCTACTAGCCTCTAGTGGCCATAACCAGAAATGGATAAAAAAACATCCCATACGGCCAATATCAACGCCTTAGACGCAACTGCTCCAAAATGGAACACTTCGAACAAGAAGCAGCTTTATTGAAGAAGAGATTTATGGAAAGAGGTTACAAGGAAACAGAACTGAACAAAGCTTACAAAAAAGTAAAGTGCATTGATAGAAACTCACTTTTACAAAAGAAACAAAAGAAAAAACAAGATGTTGGAAAAATGCAACAAGATACTGCTAACTTTATCACAACATACAATGAAGGCTCTAAAGAAATTAAAATGATTCTAAGAAAACATTGGCATCTATTAGAAAAGGATGAACTTTTAAAATCAATTATTCCAAAAGAACCTAAATTGATTTTTCGCAAAAACAGAAATTTGAAAAATACTCTTGCACCAAGCAAATTGAAACAGCCAAAAAAACAAAATTGGCTGGGGTAAATTGTCTACAGGCTTTTTCAAATGCAATCGCCTGAATTGTGTCGCATGTGAGCATCACTATGGCGGACAAAAATCCACCAAAGAAGTTAGATCTAGTAGCAATGGTAAATTATGTAAAATCAATGCCGCTTGCAATTGCAAAACAGATTATGTAGTCTACTTGATCGAATGCACATGTGGTCTTCAATACATAGGACGCACCACACGACCCTTTAAGAAAAGGGTAGTAGAACATCTGACGAATATAAAAGCAGGAGAAAAATCTCACAATCTGTCACTTCATTATCGAAATTATCATAATAAAGACTCAGAAGGTTTAAGAGCCACTATTCTAGAATGTATACCGATTAATGAGAGACGTGGGGATAGAGAACTACATTTGAGACGAAGAGAAAGCTTCTGGATACATACCCTACATTCACAAACACCTTTTGGCTTGAATAAAGATATTGACTTGGCAGCCTTTTTAGTGGATAAATAGAAGAAATAAATAATAGTGTATATATATATACTAATACACCTTTATAGAAACAAGTGTGTCTACCCACTACCCTAGATATATAGAATATTCTAAGGGAATGTACTTCGGTCATCCACATATATACTAGGATACAGACACCTGTATAATATCATTTATAAGCATTCTTCATTTTGTAAGAACTCTGTAGACAAATTCACAGATCTTTAATGAAATTACTCACTAAATTCCTTATCTCTAATAACTATGCTACACACCCAACTAGACTGAATACAACCCTCTCTGGGACCCTGTCTTTGTTTTTTTTTTAAAATACCCTATAAGAAAGGGGAATCTTTTTTAGCCTAAATACGTTTTAAGAACAGTGATATTTTAAATGTGTGTGCCTTTATAGAAGAATTGTTTTTTAACATGTAAGATTGTATATCTTAAAGTTTATACCAAGCTTTGAATCTTTTTCAAAGCATATTATGTTTTAATTTTTTTAATGCACATGTTATGTTTTAAACAAGCAAGAGGAAGTAGCAATGTATCTACTAATTGGAATGACTTGAAATATAAAGGTAGTTCAAATCATTCCTTACCGAAAATCACTCCAAACCTATTACAGTTCATTTTTTGGAAAACTGGCATTTCAGGATTGGTTTGATATAATATATCATATCAACCAATCTATTTACCCCAGTGTTTTATACATCATAAGTATAACACTTATCCAACTGAGCAATTCGCATACCTCTATTCATCTGTCAAAGACAGATAACTGAATACACGCATGCGCTATAAATAATCACCAGTTTGGGCCACCTAATTACAATTACACACATATTTTTTTTTTTTTTTTTTTCTAGCAGTAGGTTTTAACAGTAATAGCCCCACATAAACCCCTTCGTATACGCCAACTTTAGGAGCAAAAATCCTCAGTGATCGGGGGTGTCTCAAGCACACATTTTCCATATCTCTAATTTGATTGGTTTATCCGCTCACACCCCCGCCGCATTTGCGTAATACCCCTAATCGGCAGCAACACGCATGCGCTCGAATTCCTCACTCGCGCTCCTAACCGCTTCCGTATTTTACATGAACAGTAACCAACGAAGTAGACTAAGAATACATTTTAGAGAAACTTTAAATCGATAGTTTCACTTCTTTGATCCCTTTACTCGAAATATCCTGTGAGTTAGAATAAATTAGTACGATCCATCAAGCCAGTGATTGGCAGATTAGCCCACACACCTCTTAAATCACATGACCACAAAGAGCCAATCAGAGCTCTAGAAAATCGTAATTACACAGGTAAACCCTATTTAAAGTCCCTAACTAAACACCAGCAATCACACTCAATATTTTCCTCTGATGAAGAAGGTAATCCATTATTTGAAACCTTTGAAACGCGTAAGGAGAGATTTGAACAAATATATTGAACTGCATCTTATAAACTGCTTATATGCCGTTTTCCTGCACTTCTGAATATTCACTTTGGAATTTTGTACTTGTTATATTGCACTACTATGCCTAACTGATACCTCATATTGGATTGAGGTTGAAAAATTTGAGCATTTTTTACATATGAAATAAATATATGTTTTAAACTTGTACAACAGTGTTGCACTATCCTTTCCATATTTGTGTTCCCTTATCTATGTATTCCACATCATGGATTACTGGGAGCTGAGTGAATTACTAAGCAAACTAGAAGGAGGGAGAAAGAAATCTCTACCATACTAAGGAAGCAGGAAAGCAGTGTTTCTAACCACACCAAAGAGGCAGAGAAGCAGTGGTTCCAGATTGCTGAGGGACAACTGTATCTACTAAAAGACGCTTCCCACTTACCTCATAGGATTGAAGTTACATCTAGTAAGTGGGCATTTATTCACAACATAAGGATTAGACATAAAACTATTATTTATTCTACATAATCTACTTGAACTTTGGGACTAATAATACCTGTGAACTCTATGAACTTTATGATGTCATATCAAATGAACTATTAGTACCTTTAACTGTGCAGGAAAGAACAAAGTTTTTTAGGATATCAAAGTGACCTGATTGGTACACCATCCTACTCTTATACATAATATAGCTTGTATATATATTTTTTGATATTACTCATCCAGACACCGCTGGTATAAATACTTGTACTAGATACATTTCATATATAATAATCTGTATTGAAATACTCTGATTCTTGCACTATACCTACTATTCTGACACCATTATTTATAATATATTGGTTATTATTCTTATGAACAGTGCGCCTTAATACCACTCTTTCTACCAATTGTTCTCTCTGCAAATTGAAATAGGACAGTGCAGGGTGGGGACCCTACAATTGCCCTCATTTCAGGTATAAGGGCAGCCAGTTCATCCATCCACACTATAAATTATATATCTCTCGGGGGGGGACACCTAGCGCTGAATCATCCTTTTCTCTTTTAACACACATATATATATAGCTCTTTCAAGTTAACTACCTGAAAACAAAACAAAATCAGTTGTATTCAATATTAATATTTAATAATGTGTTTACTGTGTATATACTGTAAATATTTTAAATTCCAAAATTATTTCCATAGGAGGGAATGTTCTATGTATTTTTAAATAGATATTTCTATATATAATCATTTTTATATATATATAGGTGTATAGTTTACAAAAATACATCAGATATATAAAAATATGTATTTAAAACTAAATAGAATATGCATAATTCATGTTTGGAATAGCGCACTTGGTTAAATACAGTTGGGTTAGTGCACGAGCGATAGGTGTTAGATATTTTCTTATTTGTACTCTTAATTGAAGTATATGGGAAATCGTTAGCACACATTCAACGTTTACTTCTGGTGGCTACTGCACGCCACTTGTACTCTGGTCCCATAATGAGGCAAAAATTATTTTATTTAGATATAATTAGATAATAAGATAAATTAATAGGTTGAAAATAAGAAGACAAAAATATTTAGACAATTAACAGACAATTAACAGATACTTAGCTTTGGTGAAGTAATAAGATGTATAAACAACAGGGAATCAGCATAACATAGGGTTCCCTGAACATTTAGCTTTCAAACTCTAAAATATCAGGTTAGGCGCAAGAAAACCCCTACAACAAGCTATTCTACACTAAGGATTTTAACGTTTTTGTAATATCAAAGAAAGAAATACACATGTATAGTAATATAACATGCATTAGACATGTGCAGGCAGAACATTTTGAATTGAATTGAATTTTTCATTTTGAATATTCTAGGAAATTCATTGCCTGCACTATTCGGTTCTTGTTTACCGAAAACTATATTTTTGTTTAAAACTAAACATTTACTTTCCATTAAACAAATGTAAATGTTTAGTAGCTACAGGTTAAAAGTTCACCTGTAGCTACATACTTACCCTAATGAGCTCTAGAGAGAGTGCTAACACGATCCTCTTCTTGCCACAGCCCCGGCTGCTAACACTTGGCTTAACGCTCTTGGTTCCCAGGACTGCACTAACTTTAGTGCAGGTCCTGCGAGCTAAGCATGCTAAGCCTCTTGTTAGCATGGTTCTGGCAAGAAAGGATCAAGCTAGCAAACTCTCCAGCGTGTTAAGGTAAGTATTTAACCCTTAAAAAACCCAGAAACAAATGAATACTGATGAATTTCGTTAGTATTTTTTGTTTTCTTTAATTATAGCTGGTGCTTTTATTTGGATTTTTGTTTACGAAAATGAAAATACCATTCTCATGACGAAGGTGCATTTGTACGAAAACGAATGCACATGTTTAATATGCATGTTCATACCGTGAGATTAAACATAGTTTATAGATGTTGCTGCTAAGCAACAACATCCTATTTGGTATAAGCGAGCTGTGAAAGTAGCTTAGCATCTCAAAATGTCAAGGTCACTCTGTAAATTTTGAAGTATTAACCCCATCCTGCTGCAGCAAATCTCACAGTAAGACTCATAAAAGTTTACTGCAATAAAAAATAAGCATAAGCTCAAATAAACAGCAGAACCAATCTAATCAAAATTAAAACGTGCAGTGTGTTTTGCCAAATGTACATATTTTGCGTTTTATGAAATTGGCCCGTTCTGCAACATAAACCCAGCCACTACTTATGTGCAGCTGTAACTGTGCTTTGACCCTTCAAAACTGTACTCACCAGCAAATATTTACTGAGCTAATCAGTGATACAAATAAATATCTTAGTTTACAGCCATTTTATTGTTGGTAATATCTTGTATTACAAACATGGTTTATTAATGCTGTTTTCATACTGCATTAAATTGTTGAATGTTTAATTTTCGCATTAAAAGATCAAGCTCAGAATTATCTAATGAGTTCAAAGTGATATACAACCAGACATGTATAAACAGGAACTCGTTAAATGGAGTACAGTAATTACCTGCTATATCCAGATCACTGCAAACTCCAGACCGTAAATTGCCATTTTATGTGGCAATTAGATGAAAATCACCCAAGATGACCTTTGTCCACTGTCAGCTTAATCTTGTTTGGTGGAAGGTCAGAAAATTGTAAACGCTATTCAGGTGGATAACTGGAAAAACATATAAAGTCATCATAGCATAATGGAAATTAAAGTCATATTTAATGTAACCATCAAAAAAGTATTCACTGTACTGCAAAATCATTTAAAACTCAATTTGTATTTGAAAAATCTACTGTGATTTGCATCTTGAGTGCAATCTCGTTTGCTGTGACCAATGAGAGACAGATATAAATGACCTCTTGCACATGTCAGCCAATCACCTATGAATGGAGGATTCATGTATCCCCAGTAAACAACCAGGTATTGCTGCTCAACAATAGTTTTATTTAATAAAACATTTGAAGGGTCCAGGAGTGACAATTGTGTGCTGCCCCCAATTTGTGCTGCTCTAGGCTCAGACATAGATGGTCAAGGACAAAATATACCTCAGGCCATAACGGTCCTTATCACATAGAAGTGCCAGTCTAGCATTTTTATATTTCACTTATAGCTGCTGATCCCAATAGCCCAGTATGAACAATCAGTAGTTTGTATTCCCCTTCACAACCCCAAAATCATATAAAAACTAGCTTTGTATGAGCAGTGTATTGCTGTGTGATGTTCTATTGAGGCTTTTGGCTACATCTTCAGTTTTGCAGCACATAGTCCCCATAAGTATGACCCAGCCATGGAGCTGATCACTAAATATAGGGAAGAGACAGCTCCTCTGTGCTGCTTGCACTCTCCGGACGGAGAGTGCCGGATGGATGAAGATAGAATATGCCGTCTGGATAAAGACTTCTGCCCGTCTGGAGGACCACTTCTCCCGGCTTGGATGAAGACTTCTCCCAGCTTCGTTGAGGACTTCTTGCTGCTTTGTTGAGGACTTCTCCCGGCTTCGTTGAGGATGGATGTCGGCTCTTCAAAAACTGTAAGTGGATCTTCAGGGGTTAGTGTTAGTTTTTTTTAAAGGGTTTATTGTGTGGGTTTTACTTTTAGATTAGGGTTTGGGCCACAATAGAGCTAAATGCCCTTTTAAGGGCAATGCCCATACAAATGCGTTTTTCAGGGCAATGGGGGAGCTTAGGTTTTTTTAGTTAGGGTTTTATTTGGGGGGTTGGTTGTGTGGGTGGTGGGTTTTACTGTTGGGGGGGGTGTTTGTATTTTTTTTTTCAGGTAAAAGAGCTGATTTCTTTGGGGCAATGCCCCGCAAAGGCCCTTTTAAGGGCTATTGGTAGTTTAGTTTAGGCTAGGGTTTTTTTATTTCGGGGGGGGCTTTTTTTTATAGGGCTATTAGATAAGGTGTAATTAGTTTAATGTTGGGGGATGGCAGATTAGGGGTTAATAATATTTAACTAGTGTTAGAGAGGCGGGAGTGCAGCGGTTAAGGGGTTAATATGTTTATTATAGTGGCCGGCGATGTTGGGGGCGGCAGGATTAGAGGTAAATAAGTGTAGGTAGGTTGCGGCGACATTGGGGGCTGCAGATTAGGGGTTTAAAAATATAATGTAGGTGTCGGCGAATCCGGCAATGTCGGGGGCGGCAGATTAGGGGTTAATAAGTGTAAGATTAGGGTGTTTAGACTCGGGTTTTATGTTAGGGTGTTAGGTGTAAACTTAAATTTTGTTTCCTGATAGGAATCAATGGGGCTGCGATACGGAGCTTTACGCTGCTTTATTGCAGGTGTTAGACTTTTTTTTCAGCCGGCTCTCCCCATTGATGTCTATGGGGAAATTGTGCATGAGCACGTACAACCAGCTCACCGCTGACTTAAGCAGCGCTGGTATTGGAGTGCGGTATGGAGCTCAATTTTGCTCTATGCTCACTTCTTGCCTTTTAACGCCGGGTTTATAAAAACCCTGTAATACCAGCGCTGTAGGAAAGTGAGCGGTGACAATAACGTTGCAAGTTAGCACCGCACCCCTCATAACGCAAAACTCATAATCTGGCCGTTCGTTTTTCATGTGAGTTTGGAAGGAAGCTACTTTAATGATAAGTCTTTATCTTTTTTTTAGGGTTTCCAGGTGTCCAGTATATAACTGGGGTGCGGAGTAGCTGGTGAAGCCACTTTTCCTGAAATTAGTTTATTGCAGGTTGGGATGTCTGAATATAACTAATATCCTTTGTTTAACTACTAGTATCCAGATACAACTAGTATCCCTCAGTTAACTAGTATTATTAGTATAATCTGTAAACCTACCGTAAGTAACCAATATACCATGTTATCTAGTATTACTAGGGTAATCTGTAACCTTAATATAACCAATATCCCTTGTTTAACTAGTATCCCTGGTACAACTAGTGCCCATCATGTAACTAGCATCATTAGTATAATCTGTAACCCTACCATAACCAATATCCCTGGTGTAAATTGTATCATTAGTGTAATCTGTAGCACTAATATAACCAATATCCCTTGTTTAACTATTATCTCTAATACAACTAGTATCCCTTATGTAACTATTAGCATTAGTATAATCTATAACCTACCATAACCAATATCCCTGGTGTAACTAGTATCACTAGTGTAATCTGTCACCTACCATAACCATTATCCCTGGGTGTAACTATTATCATTAGTGTAGTCTGTAACCCTAAAATAATCAATGTCCTTTGTTTAACTACTAGTATCCCTGGTACAACTAGTACCCCTCATGTAGCTAGTATCATTAGTTTAATCTGTAACTTACCATAACCATTATTCCTGGTGTAACTATTATCATTAGTATAATCTGTAACCTATCATAACCATTATCCCCGGTGTAACTAGTATCATTAGTATAATATATAACCATACCATAAACATTATCCTTGGTGTAACTAGTTTCCCTCAGTTAACTAGTATCATTGGGTGTAATCTGTAACCCTAAAATAATCCATGTCCCTTTGTTTAACTACTATTATCCCTGGTACAACTAGTACCCCTTGTGTAACTAGTATAATTAGTGTAATCTGTAACCTACCATAACCATTATCCCTGGTGTAACTTGTATCATTAGTATAGTCTGTAACCCTATCATAACCAATTTATCTGGTGTAAACTAGTATCACTAGTGTAATCTGGTACCCTACCATTACCAATACCCCTGGTGTAACTAGCATAACTAGTGTAATCTGTTACTCTACTATAACCATTATCCCTGGTGTAACTGGTATCACTAGTGTAATCTGTTACTCTACCATAACCATTATCCCTGGTGTAACTAGTATCATTAGTATAATCTGTAACCCTATCATAACCATTTTATCTGGTGTAACTAGTATCACTAGTGTAATCTGTTACTCTACTATAACCATTATCCTGGTGTAACTGGTATCACTAGTGTCATTTTATAATCCATGGTGTAACTGTTATTTATAATGTAATTAGTAACCCTGGTATAATAATTTGTATCCCTGGTCAAATTAGTAACATTAGAGTAATTTGCAACCCTATCATAACATTACCTCATGGTGTAATTTTCAAAACTCCACAAATGTAGTTGTGACAGCGCCACAGTATAATTTTAACAATCTTTATTTATGGACATATGTCCATACAAAAAGCAGTGTGTTCCATGGATAAGGACTGTATGGGTCTGGAACGTTGCTGGTTATGTCCCTTGAATAAAGATTGTTATTATGTATTCTGTGGTGCTGTCACAAATTTAACATCCTTTGAGAAGCTAAATACATGTTTAACTAGTATAAATAATGAATTATAAAGGAAATATGCCTGGGATACAATTAATTTCACTAGTTTAACTAGTAACCTTTGCATAACTAGTATTCCTGGTTTAACAAGCAGGCAGATAACAACTTCAGTGGGTCACATTTTTGATCACAGACATAAACATGAACAGCCTTGCCCTAAAGGGTCCAAAATCCTGATATTAGGACTGACTGATTAAAACATCTCTATTCTAAATGTCCTAGTATTTAATGAGCACTATAACTGCATCAGTCAAATTAAGAGTTTTATAGCCTCATTCTCCTATGAGATCAAGGGCAGACACCCTTTGACAGATTATGAAATAATGTTCAATGCTGGGAAACAGCAGAAAAGGGTTTATTTACATGGGAAAAAATTAGTTTCTTACCCTGATAATAAAACATAATTATTATAAGCTTGACTTGATGTGGGATATTCGTCCTTGTTATGATTTAGATAAAAAAGATAGGAAATTTGAGTTTCTTTAATGATAGTTTTATCAAGTTTCACAAGTAGATTGTATGTGAATGAAAAGCATATCAACAAGTTTTAATACCTAACGGGTGTCCTTGAACGTGAACAGAATTTTTTGCAAGTATTGGAGATTTTTTTAGTATGTGGTGGACAGAATCTGAGAGATTCTGCCGATCTCCCAACTGTCCCTATTTAAGAGGGATAGTTCCTAATTTTGAGCTCTGTGCCATGGTCTCTCTGTCCCTATTTGCAGAATTTCCCTTAGAATCACCCATTAACCACCCAGACACGCCTATAAACTGCACCTATAAACTGCACCAACACGCCAACTGACTGATCAGACATGACCATGACCGCGCCCACTATCCAACCATGGCTCCACCCTCCCAACATTGCCCTACCCCACAAAGTAAGAACTATGTTTAAAACACTGTAACACAGCCGTACACTATTTTTATTTTTAATTATTATTATAATTTACTTATAAATTGACAACATATTCTGCAGCGCTGTTCGTGGGTACAATTTGTTTAAATAAAACAATGATACAAAACTTGAAAGAGACCAGACAAAATTTGACAAAACACTTACAGGAGGAGTTGAGGGCCCTATTCCCGTGTGAACTTACAATCTATGTATATACATACACATGCATAAATATAAACACTGATATATATACAAATACACACACATACATATAAAGGTTTTTTTCTCTTCCCGGTCCTGCACCTGATCATTTACCATATCCCCTTTAAATCCCTGTTAAAACATTATTTCAAGAATTCATTTTATTTTACATTTAGTATGTATAAATATGCAGGAAAATACGTTATTTTAATACATTAAACTTGTTTTCAAGCTTTAACATTTTAACTCAGGTCTTAAAAACCACTACATTTTCCAGTGACATTTCCCTATGTTAAGAACATTGCAATGTGAAATATTTACAGTACATATACAGTTAAACATTGAAATATGAATATTGCATAAATATGTTTTTTTCATGTTTTAAGCTTACTTGACTGCAAAGGGCTCCAATTACTTATATATGTCTATACTGTATTTATGTGTTTATATGTGTATATATGTCTGTAATACATTAATACATATGTACACACACATTTTTATTAGAGCCGCAATAAACCCCATATCACTCACACGCAACTTTTAGAGTGTTACTCATAATCTAGACCTTTATTTGATCTCCATTTCCCCACAATGGCACAGATAAAGACGGCTAATAGCTGTTTAGTACTGAAAACCCAATTGATACATGAAACAAATCCAACTTCTCTCCAGGAAGCTGAGCCGCTCTTACAAAACGACCAGACTGCGTATTCTCATTCTGATGGTGCAACATTCTCTCCTCTCCTGACTACTAATAAAAATTGCATTATTACATTATAATAAGTTTTAATAATAATTATAAAAAAAAAAAATTTTATATTTACTGTAATATTTCAAGAATGCACATTGAAGCTAGCAATTCTTCATGTGCGCTAACCCGATACCGTGTTAGACCTAAATCGCAAACCTCAATGCGTGTTATAAAAATGTTGCATTCCTATGTTCTTCACGTAGAAAATAATGTAGATTTTTTTTAATTAAATATATATATATAATATTGTTAATGTAAAATATATACTATATATCTATATGAATAGATATAAATGTTAGGGTTTTTTCTTCTGCATTCTCTATTGACTTGCGATTTTTGGTTAGCGCGCCTCAGGTTTCGCTCACGCACAAGCTTTTTACTTTTAACTTGTAACACACGCGCTACCCAACACATGCTTCCGTCTAGGGAAGTTTACGCTCGAGAGGGAGAACTAAATAGCGCTCCACTCGTATTCTAGCCCTATATTTGGCAAATTAATTTTATTGTTACTTGAACAACTGAGAAGAGCTGATTGGGATGTTGTAGAGGTAACAAAAGAGGATGTGTGACTATTGACAATGGGCTTAGACAGGTGGCACATTACTTTATGCATGTATTAAAGCTAAATTTAACGTTAATGACAAGAGGTAGATATGTGCAGCCACCAATCAGCTGCTAGCTTACAGAAAAGCATTTCTGTTCCTGAGGCTACCCAGGTATGCTTTTCAACAAATGATACCAAAAAAAATGCCTAGATTACGAGTTTTGAGCTCTATAGGGAAATTAACGAACGCAACAAAAGTGGTCTCCATTACGCAGAGCCAGTGAAGTCTATGGGGAAAAAGAAAATACTGTTTAAACCTAACACCCTAACATAAACCCTACGTCTAAACACCCCTAATCTGCTGCCCCCGACATCGCCGCCACCTACCTACAGTTATTAACCCCTAATCTGCCGCTCCCGATATTGCCGCCACTAAAGTTATTAACCACTATCCCGCCGCATTAAAGTTAGAAACCCCTATTTCGCCATTCCCCGACATCACCGCAACGAAATAAAGTTTTAACCCCTAAACCTCTGGCCTTCCACATCACTACCACTAAATAAACCTATTAACCCCTAAACAGCCAGCCCCCACATCACAACAACCTAAATTAAACTATTAAGCCCTAAACCTACCCCTAAACCTAACCCTACCTCTAAACCTAACCCTAACACTCCCTAACTTTAACATCATTAAAATAGAGCTAAATTAAATTTACAATTATTAACTAAATAATACCTATTTAAAACTAAATACATACTTACCTGTAAAATAAAAGCTAAGCTAGCTACAATATAACTAATAGTTACATTGTAGCTAGATAATGTTTTATTGTTATTTCACAGGTAAGTTTGTATTTATTTTAACTAGGTAGACTAGTTAGGCAATAGTTATTAACTATTTAATAACTACCTAGTTAAAATAAATACAACATTACTTAAAACCTAAACCACCTTACACTAAAATCTAAAATTACAACAACAAAAAAAACCAACAGTATACAAACCCCACCCCCAAAACTACCAAGGGCCCTTAAAAGGGCCTTTTGTAGGGCATTGCCCTAAGTTAAACAGCTCTTAAGCTACAAAAAACAAACACCCCCTAACAGTATACAAACCCCACCCCTCAAACTACCAAGGGACCTTAAAAGGACCTTTTGGGGGGCCCTTAAAAGGGCCTTTTGTAGGGCATTGCCCTAAGTTAAACAGCTCTTTTGCTACAAAAACAAACACCCCCTAACAGTATACAAACCCCCACCCCCCAAACTACCAAGGGCCCTTAAAAGGGCCTTTCGTAGGGCATTGCCCTAAGTTAAACAGCTCTTTTGCTACAAAAAAACAACCACCCCCTAAAAAAAATACACAAAATAACAAACAAATTATCAAAAAATGATAAAAATTATTTATATCCTAATACCCATTAAAAAAAAAAAACATCCCAAAATAAAAAAGCCTAATCTAGAATAAACTACAAATGACCCTTAAAAGGACCTTTTGTAGGGCATTGCCCTAAATAAATCAGCTCTGTTTATGAAAAAAACACCCACTAACATTACAAACCCCCCAAACCCACAAAATAAAAAAACTATCTAAAAAACCTAAGCTACCCATTGCCCTGAAAAGGGCATTTGGATGGGCATTGCCCTTTAAAGGACATTTAGCTCTTTTACATGCCCAAACCCTAAACTAAAAAAAACCCACCCAAAAAAAACTTAAAGAAACCTAACACTAACCCCTGACAATCCACTTACAGTTTTTGAAGTCCTGCTTGAACGATCTTCATCCAGGAGGAGAAGTCCTCATCCAGTCTGCGAGACGTCTTCATCCAGGCGGCATCTTCAATCTTTATCCCGGTGGCGAAGTCTTCATCCAAGCAGCAAGAAGTCTTCATCCAGGCGGCCTCTTCAATCTTCATCCAGGCGGCATCTTCTATCTTGATCCCGGCGGCGCGAAGCGGGTCCATCCTGAAGACATCCAGCGTGGAGCATCCTCTTCATAATGTGGCAGCCGTACACTGAATCTTCAATGCAAGATACGCGATCCAAGATGGTGTCCCTTGCATTCCTATTGGCTGAAAGATTTGAATCAGCCAATAGTAATTATAGCTGCTAAAATCCTATTGGCTGTTCAAATCAGCCAATAGGATTTAAGCAGCTCTAATTCTATTGGATGATAAATCAGCCAATTTAATGAGAGCTGCTTAAATCCTATTGGCTGATTTGAACAGCCAATAGGATGTAAGCAGCTCTCATTCTATTGGCTGATTAATCATCCAATAGAATTAGAGCTGCTTAAATCCTATTGGCTGATTTGAACAGCCAATAGGATTTTAGCAGCTCTAATTCCTATTGGCTGATTCAAATATTTCAGCCAATAGGAATGCAAGGGACGCCATATTGGATTGTGTACCTTGCATTGATGATTCAGTGTACGGCAGCGACCGTACAAGAAGATGCTCCGTGTCAGATGTCTTCAGGATGGACCCGCTCCGCACCACCGGGATCAAGATAGAAGATGCCGCCTGGATGAAGATTGAAGAGGCCGTCTGAATGAAGACTTCTCGCTGCATGGATGAGGACTTCACCACCGGGATGAAGATTGAAGAGGTTGCATGGATAAGGACTTCTCTGCCGGGATGAAGATCGTTCAAGCGGGACTTCAAAAACTGTAAGTGGATCTTCAGGGGTTAGTGATAGGGCTTTTTAAGGTTTTTTTGGGTGGATTTTTATTTTAGAGTAGGGTTTGGGCATGTAAAAGAGCTAAATGCCCTTTTAAGGGCAATGCCCATCCAAATGCCCTTTTCAGGGCAATGGGTTAGCTTAGGTTTTTGTTATAGTTAGTTTTTTTATTTTGGGTGGTTGATTGGGTGGTGGGTCTTTGTATTTTTTTTTTACAAGTAAATGAGCTGTTTCAATTAGGGAAATGCCCTACAAAAGGCCCTTTTAAGGGCCACTGGTAGTTTATTGTAGGCCAGGGTTTTTTTTTATTTTGGGTGGGCTTTTTTATTTTGATAGGGCTATTAGATTAGGTGTAATTCTTTTTTATTTTTTAGTGTTTGCTATTTTTTGTATTTAGGTTGTTTGTAAGTTTTAGAGCAGTGTAGTTTAGTTTAATTTAATTGGTAGTTAGTTTAATTTTAGTTTAATAATTATCGGCTAGATTTAGAGTTTTGCGTTAGAAGGGGTGCGTTAGCTACGCAT